>NW_007251356.1:298347-332450 GCF_000164805.1 Carlito syrichta | reverse complement strand
GGGGATTAACAGTAGTCAATATCTGTCTGGGGACAGGGAGACACCCCTTATCAACAAGGGTGCCTGAACGAAGCATATTTGTATACCTAACCATTAACTGTACCCCACAATATCAAAATAACAAATATTGATTTAAAAAAAAAAATATTCTAGATTCCTATGCTACTTAACCTCTCATGTGTTTTCCATAGTTGGAAAAACAAAGTGTAAGATGAATTGCCACAGAAACAGAAAGATAAACAATGTCATTACATTAAATACAGAAATTTTTACTTGGTTTCATTAAATAAATTGTATTAAATTTGAAAAGACACCCAGTCTAGAGATTCTGCATTCCTGACAATCTCATTTCTCTCCTCTAAAATTTACAAGATTCAGAAATTAGATACATTCCATTCAGGGGAATTTATCTAAGGAAATATATAAAGATAAATATCTAAATACATCAAATATTTTACTATCATAATGTTTACCATGAACTGTAATAGCAAGAAGTAGAAAACATTCTAAATTATCAACAATGGGGAATTTCTGAAATATATTTTGATATAGTGGAATGCAGTATAGTTTCAAACTGTATACACATTTACTGCCATGGCAAAATGCTCATGATATGATGAGTATAATATAATTTTGTATTTATTAAATGTGTAAACGACTAAATATATATGAAAGAACTCTGATGAATATTTGTAAAGATATTGCCATTAATCATCTTACAGTGCTTGTCTTGCTTGTATTTCTTGATTTCTTTTAAAAAAAAAACATGTATAATTTTGGTACAAAGGATAAAAGATCATTCAGAAGTAAAATATAAATACAAGTAGATAAATTCTAAATGACTTGTCATTATCAGCCTGAAGTAAACAGATGTTTCATTTCATACCACCAAAAAAGTCACTTTCAATTGTGACATTTAATGCCCACCCAAAAAAAATGCTAGATACTTACCTAGGTAAGCATTAATATCATCTGTTTCCCTGTGGTACTGGAATATTTTACCTACATTTAATAAAGGCAAATGAATTGAAATGTCTAAAAAAAAATTGTTCTAGTTAAATGATTTTCAAAGGGTAAAAACAATTTCACCCAAAAATTAACCAGTTCAATTTCCCATGGGGTAAATGGAGTATGATAACAAAACTTAATCTCTTTATGATAAATAAGAATATGAGTGCCTCAAAGGTCAATGCAAGCTATAAAGCTCTGGCCACAGACAAAATATAGAGAGAAGACTAAGTGAATTTGTTCTGACTCTGGCACGCAATGTGGAAATGGGTCCCCTGAACAAACTCCAGATATGCCCTTGTTTTCTAGTGATACGTGTCTATCTCTGAAGTACAATACAGAAGATCCTAAGTTCTCAGTTAATAGCAGTTTTTTTCTAAGTCACTGAAGGAAGTTCTTGGGTAGCAGTATTAATACTGAGACAAGCAGCATTCTATGTTCAAAACAAAGCAATATTAGAAGTTTTGCTCATTATCAAACATATATACATATATACCAATCACCTAAAGATATTTAGAAAAACATGTGAGCCAGGTCAGAAACAAACAAAACAAAGTGACATATTTCACTATATTAAATCTTGTAATTTCTCTAAGCATGGTGATCCTAGCTACTTGAAAGGTTGAAACCAAAAAGTTCAAAGGCAGTCTGGGCAACATACCGAGATACCATTTTAAAAAAAAATACAAATAGTACCCTAAGAAAAAATATAACAGACTGTCAAGATTTACATCTTCATTATATTTGTTACATTTTGATTTTAGATTCAAGGGTACACATGCATGTTTGTTACATGGACATATTGTGCAGTGGTGGGAACTGGGTCTCAGATGGTACCCAACAGAAAGTTTCTAAACCCTAAACCCCCTTATTCTTCCCCACTTATTGATGTCCCTGGTTTCTGTTATTTCCACCTTTGTGGTCATTTAGCTCGCACATGTAAGTGAGAATATGTGGTGCTTATTTTTTCTGTTTCCAAGTCAATACACTTAGGATGATGATCTCCAGCTCCATTCATGTTGCTGCAAAGGACAAGATTTCTTTTTTTATTTTTATTTTTTTATGGCTGCATAGTATTCTACAGTGTATATATACCACATTTTCTTTATCCAGCCAATTGTTCATGGAGAATTAAGTTAGTTCCATGATTCTGCCATTGTCAAGAGTGTTGCAATGAACATATGAGTACAGATTGTATATATTATATATATAAATATATAAAATAAAATGATTTCTTTTGGGTAGATCCCTATTTGTGTGATTCCTGTGTCAAATGGTAAGTCAACTTTTAGTTGAAAAATCACCATCATTTTCCATAAAAGTTGAACTAGTCTACAATCCCAAAACTGAATGAGTGTTGCCTTTTCTCCACAACTGCAAGAGTATCTGTTGTTCTTTGACATTTTAATAATAGCCATTCTGACTGGTGTAAGGTAATACTTCACTGTGGTTTTAATTGCATTTCTCTGACAACTAGTGATGTTGAGTATTGTTGGGCACTTGTGTGTCTTCTTTTGAGAAGTGTCTATTCATGTTCTTTGACCAATTTTTGATTTTTTTTTTCATGTTGAGTTGTTTGAGTTGCTTGTAAATTCTGGATATACAGAATACTGTAAATTCAGCCTTTTGTCTGAGATAGAATTTGCAAATAGTTTCTCCCATTCTGTAGGTTTTCTGTTCACTCTGTTGATTATTTATTTTGCTGCTATAAAGCTCTTTTTAGTTTAAGAAACTTTTTAATTTAATTAAGTCCCATTTGTCTATTTTTCATTTTGTTGGAATTGGTTTTGGGATGTTTGTCCTAAGTTCTTTGCTTAGGCTAATGTTCAGAGGAGTGTTTCCTAGATTTTCTTCTATAATTTTTATAGTTTTAAGTCTTACATCTAAGTCTTTAAACCATCTTGAGTTAATTTTTTTACATGGTGAGAGGTAGGGGTCCAGTTTCATTCTTCTGCATATGGCTAGCCAATTTCCCAGCACCTTTTATTGAATAGGGTGTTCTTTCCCCATAGTTTATTTTTGTCAACTCTGTAGAAGATCAGTTGGTTACAGTCATGTGGTTTTACTCCTGGGTTCTCCATTTTGTTCCATTGATCTATTCTTGTACTAGTATCATGCTCTTTTAGTTACTATAGCCTTAATGATGCCTCTGCAATTGTTCTTTTTGCTTGAGTTTGCTTTGTCTATCCAGGCTCTTTTTTGATTCCATATAAATTTTAAAATTGTTTTTTCTAGTTCTGTAAATAATGAAGTTGGTATTTTGATAGGACAGCATTGACTGTAGATTGCCTTGGGCAGTACGATCATTTTAACAATACTGATTCTTCTGATCCATAAACATGAATTGTTATTCCCTTTGTTTGTGTCATCTACAATTTCTTTCATCAGTGTTTTGTAGTTCACCTTATAGAGATCTTTCACCTCCTTAGTTAGGTGTATTCCCATATTATATTTTTGTGGTTAGTGTAAACGAATGAACTCTTGACTTGGTTCTTGACTTGAGTGTTGCTTCTGTATAAATATCATGAAGCAGCCATTCACAAAAGACAGGAAACAATAATATCTGATCATTCATTTTATATAAATAGAAATTTAAAACTTCTTAATAAATACTTTTTAAATTGCAATGATTAAGAATAAAAGTATGTGAGCTAATAAAAGAGGAAACAGACACTCAAATATTCCTGGTAGGAATGTAAATAAGTATGACATATCCATAGGAAAATTTGGCAGTATGTGTCAAAAGCCTTAAAAGTACATATTCATTAACAAAACTGTTCTATTCTTAGGACTTTATCCTTAGACTATAATTAAGCAGTATTCTTTGTAAAGGGATATTCATCACAGCATCACTTAAAATAAGGGTGAAAAGCTGAAACTTTATCAATAGATATTGGCAAAAGCCCAGGATTAAAATCATGATGTATCAGAAACTTACAGACATCAGAAAATGTTCAAAAATGCTAAGCAGTAAATATTGCCATAAAACAGAATGTGTAATAAAATCCCAAACTTCAAAGAAAGTATATTTCTGCACCCACACACATGAAATTTTAAAATACTGAAAAGACTTATACAAAAATGTGAATCTGGATTATTTGTATTTCTGTATTTTCTAAATTTTCTATGTAAATATACCACTGCTATAAGACACTTATTTAATAAAAGTAAACATCTATTCATAACAGCACTAATAGCCAAAAGGTGAAGAGAACCCCAGTGCCCATCGATGATGAAAAATAAATGATGGCATACATATACAATGAAATATGTTTCAGACATAAAAAGGAATAAGGTACTAATACTGTTCCAGTGTGGATGAACCTCTAAAACATTATACTAAGTCAAAAAAGCTAGACACAAAAGGTCACATACTGTAGGACTCCATTTATACGAAATATTCAGAATAGATAAGTTCATAGAAACAAAATGCAGATTAGTGGTTCCCAGGAGATGCAGGGAGGAGAGAATGGGAGAAACTGCCTAATGGTTACAGAGTTTTACTTTAGAATGATGGAACGGTTTTGGGATAGAGGTGGCGATTGCACAACATTATGAATATAGGAAATGCCACTGAACTGTTCATATTAAAATGATTAAACTTATGTAAGTTTTGCCTCAATAATGTATTTTTTAAAATAATAAGGAAAAAAGTAAACATCTAATCATCATATTCCTCTTTACAGTCTACCAGATTATAGGGTTGACATGACTCACACCTGTAATTCCAGTGCTTTAGGAGGCCGAGGTGGGAGCAACCCTTGAGTCCAGGTGTTCAAGACTATCCTGGGCAAGATAGCAAGACCCCATCTCTACAAAAAAACATTAGCCAGGTGCGGTGTTATGGGCCTGTAGTTCTAGTTACTTGGGAGGCTGAGGCAAGAGGGTATCTTAAACTCAGAAGGTTAAGGCTGTAGTCAGCTATGATCATGGCACTGTACTCCAGTCTGGGTGACAGAGGGAGACCTTATCTCAAAAAACAAAAACAACAACAACAATAAAAAGACTCCAACTCAAGAAGAAAAAAAAAACCAGATTGTTTCAATCACTTTATACTCTATCAGACCATTCCTCTACCAGTAAATTCTAGGTATGCTAGCATATTCTATCTCTCTTGTGCATGTGTGTGCTATTTTTACTACACAAATAATAAAAGCCAACATTAATACAGTACTTACTATGAATTGGTCTAAAGAGTTCACATGTATTATGCTGAATCTTCACAACAACTCTATGAGGTAGGTATACTATTATTAGCATAATTATCTCCACTTTACAGATGAGAAAGACAGATAAAGTGACTTGCTTAAGTTTACACAGTTAGTAAGTGATAGAATTGTGATTTAAACCCAGCCAGACTGAATTTAATCCTTTCAATTGCTTTAACTGCTATGTTCTACTACTTACCAAATAATTCATGATCTTTGTAAAAAAACTAGAAATAAAGGTAAGTGTATGAAGTAGAGGAAGACCACCCATAATCTTGCTATCCAGGGATAACCACAGTTAGTTTGTTGCACATTTTCCCACAAAGAAACACACATATACACACATACACACACACCCCAATCTTTTTACATGTCTTATAATCTGCTTAATATATTGTAAACCTCTTCCATGTAAATAAATACACTGTCATATCATGACATTTAATGGCCCTATCGTAGTCCATCTCGTGAAGAAATGGTATATTTAACTAATCACCTACTAAAAATTTGGATGGTTTATGAATAACACTAAGACAAACAACCTTATTTGGATACCATCGCTCAGTTAACCAGTTTATTTATGATGGTTAAAGAAATAGATGCAGAACACCTGACAAGAATATGTGTTTTAAAACTCTTGATATAGCCGGGCTCGGTGGCTCAGCCTGTAATCCCGCACCTTTGGGAGGCTGAGGTGAGTGGACTGCCTGAGCCCACGGGTTCGAGATCCGCTTGGGTAGGCGAGACCTCATCTCTACAATAAATCAAAAAAATCAGCCGGGGATGGTAGCGCACGCCTGTAATTCCGGCTACTTGGAAGGCTGAGGCGGAAGGATCACCGGAGCCCAGCAGGTCGAGGCTGCGGTGGCCTGGAGCGGCCTCTGCACTCCAGTCTGGGCTACAGAGTGAGACTCCAACTCAAAAAAAAAAAAACCCAAAAAACTCTTGATATATATATATTATCCAACTGTTTCTAGAAAGTTTTTAACAATTTATACTACCATCTGTAGATCATAGGAGTTCCTCACCTTAGCACATTTTTTTCATATTCTTCCCAGCTGATCTCAAAATATAGTCCCTCTTATGAATATGAGGATCATTTAAATTTCTAACCCACTCCTATAAAAGACACACATTCCCAAGGAAGCAAAACTATGCTTGGATTTTGGGTGATTTGTCTAAATATATAGACTAAATTGAAGCACATAGACATCTTTATCAAGTAGAGCTTTTCTCTTTTTGCTTTTTTTTTTTTAGTTGGAGTCTCATTCTGTTGCCCAGACTAGAGTGCAATGGCCGCTCTCAGCCACTGCAGCCTCGACCAGCTGGGTTCCAGTGATCCTTCCACCTCAGCCTGGATTCCAAGTAGCTGGAACTACTGGCGCACGCTACAACGCCCAGGTAATTTTTTGATTTATTGTAGAAATGAGGTCTCGCCAAGTTGCTCAGGCGGGTCTCGAACCCGCGGACTCAGGCAATCCACTCACCTTGGCCTCCAAGTGTGGGATTACAGACTGAGCCACCAAGCCCGGCCGAGCTTTTTTCATCTTAGAGTATGGTATACCTCTACTCAGGAATAATTCTTCTTTTTTTTTTAGATTGGAAAATATAGTTTAGAAAGTAAATTAGAGAGAGAAAGAATAGAGAAGAGATTCACCTCCCCAAGAAAAGAGAGGGGGCCAAAGCTAGGATAAATGGTGACCATAGCTCAAAGAGCCATGTGACCAGACCAGCATTTAGCAAAGCAATGGCCTAATTCTTCTTATAAAACACCCCTGTGGGACATGATAATTTTCAAATAAGAAAACAAGGCCTCAGTAATTGAAGGCCAAAGGTTAGATTATAAACTAAAAAGGACTATAATGAAAAGCAAATATCACCAGGGCCTGACTCATGTCACAAACCTAGGAATCTCTTCCTACAAAAAAAAAAAATCATACATTGTCATGGTCATAATTTATATCATTATGAGTACTCCTTATTCTAGGTCACCCTATAAACCAAGGCAGAATTACAGAAGGCTGAGAAATTCTAAGGCCCCAAAACCTTGTCTTGAGTAATATTAAGTATGTCACGATAAATGTCTAAATTCAATTGGCTTAGATAACTAAATAAAATTACAGAAGCAATCATCTACTGGCAAAAAAAAAAAAAATGCAAGTATGTGTGAGAGAGAGAGAGAGAGAGCAGAAGTCAAACTCACCAGGCCTTCCTGTTGACTCTTTGAAGACAGCGTTTATTTTCTAAAAACTATCAAGCTACACCCTCACCTAGTAGCCACCTGTAACCATGCTGAACAGGAAAAATCTTCATTAAGTCAAAAGTATCCAACAAGAAGCAAAGACATAATTCCTGTTTTTCTAAAAATATAAAACTAGAAGAAAAGAGGTATAAAATGTCAGGCTTGGAAGAGACTTTACAGATGTTTACAAATCAATTTCTTTCTTTGCTAAATGAGAAGATGGAGTCCAACAGAAAGCAAGTCACTCTAAGTTAATTAATGAAAAGTCTCATAGCTGGGTCTCTTAATTCATAGGCCAATGCTCACCCTACCAAACTCCGGTGCACATGTAATGAACTCACATTACCTCTCTATCAATTCATTTCCCCCAAAACAGTGCTAAAAAAGTTTTTTCTTCCAATAATTAGACTATGTTTTTCAAGATGTTGTAAATTAAGCCAATTCAATACACAATATTTAGGAACCACTAAGCCTCTAACATTAAATAAATAATTTTATCAAATTTATAACATTGCATTTCAAAAATATCAAATTTGAGCACAATTCTTTAAAAATCCTCATCATGTTAGATATACATTATATTTTTCAAGGAGCCAAGTAATTCACTGGGGAAAAAAAATTGTCCACTAGAAATTTTTGTCAAATGGTGTAGAAATAAAGGCGTATCTTTCTTGTCGGCCAGGTAGGAGAAAACCAGCAGCTGGCACAAAAGAAAACCTAAACAAATGTTCTCCTGCTGTATCTGCTTGAATAAACCAGTCTACCAAAACATAAAATCAAGACCTATGCATATAACTGCTTCCATATGCTCTCTGCATTTTCATTACTATAGTCACTAAAAAAGTATTAAGAAAAGGATACCACTCCATAGTCACTTAATATGAGGAAGTAAGGGGAGATGCTGGAAGGATTGTGATCTCATGGATACAGAGGAAGATCCAATTCATGCTTCACTGAGCTGTGGTCATCAATGAGGTAGACTGTGAAGCCAGGCCAGGAATCCATCATTAACAAATCATCTGCTTTAATATGGTTAATATCTAAACTACTGCCAAGTTCTTTATCTGTGAAGAAACCTGAGAATGCTTGCTATTTTACTCTAGAGAGAAAACGTTGGTCTCTTATTGAATCATTTTTTAATGTTTATAGTTAAATAATATAAATATTTAATGTATTTAAAGCATACAAAGTTTAAAAAAATTAAGTTTCTCAAGAGATTCATTCATTCAGTGGCTATTTTAGGGTATTGCTGAAGTTTAAGATTCCACTCCAGAAAGTAATAAATAAAATATCCAAATAAGGATTTTATTTAACACTAAATTTTGCCACAATTTTTTTTTTCACTTTAGGTATTATACTCTGCCTTAAGATTATAAGGTAGTGAGAAAACCACACACAAAAAAAATTTCTTTTCTTTTTTTTTTTTTTTTTTTTTTTTGAGTCAGAGTCTCACTCTGTTGCCCAGGCTGGAATGCAGTGGCACACTCACGACCACCACAGCCTCGACCTGCTGGGCTCAGGCGATCCTTCCACTTCTGCCTCCCAAAGTGCTGGGATTGTAGACATGAGCCACCACACCCAGCAAAAGATTTTTCTATTCCCAAATTAAATGTACATTCTTCCTTGATGCACTAGGGACTTAGAGGTAATGGGACTACTAGAAGTCTTTAGTTATGATAAGTAATTTACAGTTTCCCAATAAAATCTAAAAATTGTTTTTATGAAGATGCATTCTAATGGCCTATATTCCAATTACAACCCAGTTGCTGCTGGAAAAGCAGCATCTCTTTAGAGACTAGGACACCCAGACATTAGCTGGAAACTTTTTTTAAAAAATGAAACACGTGGATATGCAAATATAAGTCAGTTTCTGTGATTATTTTCTTGGTGCAACAAAAAAAAATACTACTAATAAACTTAATATTTCTCATAAAAAAGGTGATATATAGGGTCAGACATTGGCCTTTATTTAGAACTGGACTGTGCTATCATCTAATAAGACCAGGGAGACGGTACATATATTTAATGCAGGGATTATTTTTTTTTGTCCCAGAGAAGGCACTTAATCGCTTCTTTTTCCCAGTGTGGAGGAAGTGTCCATCTACTAGCTTACTGTCTCTACTATTTTAAACATGAGACTAAATGAGACCTCTAAGGAACGTCTGACCTTACATTCATAAAAGGTATTAAGAAACTACCTCTATAACTCATTTTATGTTTCTTTTCCAAAAGGCACTTTCTTTTCCAAAAGGCAGTTATTTTTCAATTTAGTAAGTGTTCATTTTATATCAGGAAACTCACCCCCTGCTCCAAATCATCTAAAACACCTAATGCCACTAAGGCTGGATTGAGTAACTGGTAACATTGCCTATCACCCAGCAGAAAAACATTTAAAGTTGCTAGAATAAAACTTCAGAAATAAGCCTATGGAAAAGTAAGGGTGTCATGGGTTGAATCGTGCCCCTCCTAAAATTCATATATTGAAGTCCTAACTCCTAGTACCTTGGATTGTGACCTTATTCTAAGACAGGGCCTTTGTAGAAGTAATGAAGTTAAAATGAAGTCATTGCAGTGGGCCTAAATCTGATATGACTGGCTTCCTTATAAAAGAGAAACTTGGGCAAAGAGCAAGCATAGAGGGATGATGGATGTGAACAGACACATGGGAGGCAATGGCCATCTGCAGTCAAGGGATAGGGCCTGGAATAGATCCTTCTTTCAAAGTCTTTAGAGGAACCAACCTTGCTGGCCCTTGATTTTGGATTTCTGGCCTCTAGAACAATAAATTTCTGTTCTTTCAGCCACCAATTCTGTAGGAGTTTGTTATAGCTGCCCTGGAAAACTGATACAAAAGGCTATCCCCAAACTAGAAAGAAGGGGAAATAGTCATGTGCCATAAATAAAATGGCTGAGCTTGATCAAATGTCTCAGATTTTAAAAAAATTATGGGGTGCCTCATTTTAAGAGATTCTTAAACGTGGTATCATAAATAAAAAATAAAACCAGAGTTGCTATTCTTAGAACAAAATCTTACATTTGGAAGAAACAAAGAATTCTTTGCTCAGCATTACTCTCACCAAGTAACTACTGCCACTTTCCCCTTCAGTTATGACCACTTTTCTCTTTGCCCTTGACTTGCAAAGATCCTTGAAAGAATTGTCTGTCCTCATTCTCTTTCACTCTGGAACCCACTACAATCAGGTTTCTGCCTCTATCACTCATTCAAAACTGCTCTTTTCAAGAACATTGAAAAGACCTCTGCCTTGCTAAATCCACACATCCGTTCTCACATCCCTCTCACTAGAGCTAGCAACAGGGTTTGGTTTGGTCCACCACCCTCTTTTATGACACTTTCTTTATTTGACCTTTGGGACACCATTCTCCATCATTCTCCTAACTCCTGATGTGCCCCAGCACTTGGTTCCTGACGTCTTTCTCTAGCTGAAGTCACTCCCTAGGAGATCTCAATAAAGCATATAATCTCTTTCAAAATATGTATATAAAAGTATATTCTATACACAAAATATATATGGAATCCATTGCTTCTCACCATTCTGTCCTTAAATCTTAATCTAAGCTTCCATAATGCCTCACATCTAGATTAATTTAATAAACCTAACTCATCTGTTCTCACTCATGTCCCTGGCAGTCATTCCCACATAGCAGCTAGATTGATCTTTTTGCACATATTAATAAATCACACCATGTGAGCTTAAAACCCTCTATGGCAATCATTCAGAATAAAAGGCAAAGTTTTTAACATGCCCTAAAAGGCACCGTGTGATCTGCCACACTCCACCTGACCTCTATCTTCCCATCTTCTGCCCTCATGCAATCTACTCGAGCCACAGTGGGTCACTCTTCTTTGAACACACCAATGTATGCTCATCTCAGGGCCTTGATATTCTCTGTTCTTGGAAGCTCTTCCCCCGATGCCTGCAGGCTTGATCCCTTTCTTCACTCAGACACTGATCAAATAACATCAAAAGCCCTTTTCTGACTTTTCAGATGGACACACATACCCATCCTCTCACCTCCCTTATTTTCCTTCCTACACTTAACACCACTTATCAGATATTTGTATAATATCTATCTCTTTTACCATTCTATGAACTCTATAGGAACGGAAATGCGAAACTCTCTGTTTTTGTTCTCTGATGTATTCCTGGTATCTATGCCAGGGAAAAACACAGAAGAAGGGTTGAATAAATAGTTATGGAATAAATGAATAAATGAATGAATACTATGTGGCCTTCCATAGAGTAGATGTTAAATAAATGGCACTTTGAAAAATAACCATTACTGACCACATGCAGAAGATTAAAACAAGATCCCTACCTATCCCCATACACAAAAATCAACTCTAAATGGATCAAAGACCAAAATGTAAAACCTCAAACTATAAGAACATTAGAAAATGCAGGAGATACCCTTATGAAAATTGGAACTGGCATCAATTCCTGATCAAAACCTCAAGCGCCCATGCCATAAGAGATAAGATAGACAAATGGGACCTCATTAAACTGACAACCTTCTGCAAACCAAAGAAACAATCAAGAGAGCAGGGAGATAGCCCACAGACTGGGAAAAAATATTTGCCAACTCTATGTCTGACAAAGGCCTAACATTTAGGATCTACAAGGAACTCAACGGTGCAGAAAAGAAAAAAACAAACAGCCCCATTACAAAATGGGCAAAAGATATTAATAGATAGTTCTCAAAAGAAGATGTATGAGCAGTCAACAGATACATGAAAAATGCTCAGTCTCACTAGTCATCAAAGAAATACAAATTAAAACTACACTGAGCTACCACCTAACTCCGGTCAGGATGCCTATCATCAATAACAAAAAACAACAGATGCTGGAGAGGATGCGGCAAAAAGGAAACACTTCTACACTGTTGGTGGGAGTGTAAACTAGTACAATCTCTGTGGAAATCAGTGTGGCGATTCCTAAAAGATCTAAAAATCGACCTTCCATATGATCCCTCAATCCCTCTACTGGGAACATTCCCGGAAGAACTCAAATCACTCTATAAAAAAGATACCTGCACATGCACATTTATCACAGCATTGTTCACAATAGCAAGAACATGGAACCAACTGTGGTGCCCATCAAAAGAGGACTGAATTTTTTTTTAATGGTGCATATACACAATGGAATATTATGCAGCCATAAAGAAAAACAAAATCATGAACCTCACAGCAAGCTGGATGGACTTAGAGTCTATAATACTGAGTGATCTTTCACAGGAACAAAGAACTGAGTATCACATGTTCTCACTCATAAGTGGACCCTAAACAATTATCTTAATACTATAAGAATATGATTGGCAGTAATGGGAAACTGATAGGTGGGGTGTGGGGACATGGGATTAACAGTAGAGGGAATCTGCCTGGGGAAAGGGGGCCCACCTCACCAACAAGACACCTACATAATGAACATTTGTATACCTAACCCTGAAGTGTACTCCACATCTTTAAAATTAAAAAAAATGTTTTTTAATTACTCTTTTCCAAAAAAAAGAAAAGCAGTCATTAGACACATAACTCTTAACCCTGACTGCACACTGGGTTCTGGTTCTTGGACCCTGTCCTCAGGGATTCCTAAATCTGAAATAAATTATTGGTCTACTAAGCTAATGTGCAGTCAGATTGAAAGCCACTTCATTAGACTTTGAGCTCCTTAAAGAAAAGGATTATGTTTTGCATAATTATTTTATAATTTAAGGAAATGTAAATGTACTTTTAGAACTAGATGGAGAACTAACATTGGAGGTTGGAGTTAAGTGTCATTTAAACAAGGACTGTAAGTAAGACAACCAGTTGGATAAAAAAAGTTAACAATAGTTTTCCACATGTAGGACTGCAGGTGATTTTCATCTTTTTTGCTTGTTCAAATTATTTGAATGGTTTATTATAAGAAAGTAGTATATCCATTTACAGAAAAAGAAGAATTAATAAAAGAAAATTGAACTGGATCACTCAGAATGAACATCTACAATGAAAAGAGAAGAAGACCAAAAGCAAATACCTGGAACAAGCCACATCATTAAAAGAGATAACAGAAGAGTGGTTAAAGAAATAAGGACATAACAAGGAGTGATACAACATTATAGTACCTAAGAAAGCAAGAGTGGAACAGCCTGGATGCAGAGTCAAATGCTGCAGAGAGTTGGAGTAAGATGAGGATTAAAGAAGCCACTGCTAATTAATGACTACTAATTATAACAAGAGAGTTAGGAAAACAACTGAGATAAAGTCAGACTATATTGAGTTAAAAAGATAGTAGAGAATTGAGGGGATAAAAATAGAGTCTGATCTGGAAGGGAAGGTCAGAAAAAAAAATACCTGAAAAAGTCTGGTTAAGAACTAGCCTGCCCTTAACTGTGCCCATTATAGAGACTGCAGGACTAACTGCCATCATGCCAAGTTGGTTACATTCACGCCCCTTATCTTAAGGTCATCATCTGCTGCTACAGAAGATCGATTCTAAGAAGAAATAAACCTACATGGGACATCTCAGTCAGTCATAGTACACACAAATACTTTTGTATTCCTAGAAAAAACAGACATAAGGGTCATCAAAACTTGCAGTATCACCCTTTGTCTGTGTATCTTGCTCTAAATACAAACATGATAGTCAACCTGGAAGGAAGAAAGGAACGCAAGGGAGGGAAAGAGGAAGGGAAGCGGGGAGAGAAGGAGGGAGAAAGAGTAGCAAGGAGAGAGGGAGGAAGGAAAGGGAGGAGAGAAGGGAAGGGAAGGAAGGGAAGGAGGGAGGGAGGGAAGGAAGTAAGAAAGGAAGGAGAAAGGGAAGGAGGGAGTGAAGAAAGGAAGGAGAAAGGGAGGGAAGGAAAGAAGGAGAAAGGGAGGGAAGGAAGGAAAAGGGAGGGAGGGATAAAGAAAAAGAAGGGGGAGAGGGGGCAGGGAGGAAGAAAGGGAAGGAAAAAGAGAGAAAACAACTGAACTAGCTATCCTGCTGGTATAGTAATAAGTTTGGCCTAAAGTTGCTGAAACCCACACAACTTCCCCATAGAACTAATGGTTACAGTTTGGGGTTTTTTTTGTTGTTGTTTAATAAACATAGAAATTGACCCTCCAGGTATTAAAGCCTGAAACTTATATTTATCTTATCTGAGTTCCTTTCTCAGGAAACCAATCTTCAAGGAAATGAAACTCACCAGATCACCACATCCAGATAATAAGCTGCCAGACTCCTCCTGGTTACCTACTCCTCCTCCTTACCCCTCTTTAATTCCCATTGACAAAATCTTCCTTACCCCTCTCTAATTCCTGTTTTCTACATTCCAGACCCACTCTATAAACCCTGTGACTTCAGTGGGGCAGGGAAACAGATTTGAGAAAATCTCCCATTCTCCTTGGCTCCCAAATAAGCCTTCTTTCCTCGTAATACTCATTGTCTCACTGATTGGCTTTCTACTTGGTAAGCAACAGGATCCCAAACCCCTGCCACCATACATATTTTGAATTTGACCTAAAAGATTTCTCCTATATAGTGAACTGTAACCTAACTTGATGTGTAAAAAGACTGTAAACTAGCCTAGAAGTATAATCTTGAAACAAGAAGCTGAGTCTCAGCCAATCATAGCAGCTGAACCTCTGGCCAGTCAAAGGCTAAAAGCTGGGCTAGGAGTGGTGGATCACCCCTATAATCACAGCACTTTGGGAGGCAGAGGCAGGAGGGTGCCTGAGACCAGGGGTTCAAGAACCAGCCTGGGCAACTTGGCAAGACCCTGTCTCTACAATAAATCAGAGACTGAAAACTTCCACGTTATACCCAAATAAGACAAATGCCAGCCACTCCAGTCAGGTTCTTTCTGTATGTCATTTCCTCTTTTCTATCTGGTTATAAATATAGCCCACCAAGTTGTAGGTGGGGATGTTTCAAACCAACTTCATCAAGAATGCCGCCTGTTTTTAGAAACTTTTTCTTGCTCAAATAAACTTTGTTATAACTCTTCTCAGTTGTTTGGTTTTTTTCCTTTAACAATAGAAAGATAAAAAGATGAAAAGATATTTTTAATGAATATATTTAATTGTTCTTCCAAATGAACACAACGACTACTCTCCTTATCCATCCAATTTGAAAATACTCTTTACCAAGAATAAAACTAAGTCCTCATTTTAGCCTCTGAAAGAGTAGTGTGAGACCTACCTTTCTCAACTGCTCTCCCAGAGACAGGCATTCATTCACTGATAATGAAATAGGCAAATGAAAGTAGTTTCAACAACAGGCGTATCTAATTGACTAACTGATGGTTACCTTCAAAAATCAATGTTTATCAGAATAGCACTAAATACTGAATGAAACAGAAAATCATCTCCAGGAATACCACAGAATGCCAAAAGTTACTTAGTGCTCACATTTACAGTTTAGACTGCTACTGCTAAACTTTATAAACAACGTATCAGAGTACTCACTCACTAATTATTTCTTAATGTTCATAGATTACATTATCATACTGGAGCTTAAAAATATCAAGTACTATGATTAGAACTATATTATGTTTAAAATAGGCATATTAAATAGCAAATTGTGATATAGCTATATAATGGAATACTAAGCAACAACAAAAAAGAATTTTATACATATCACATTGTGAATGAACCTCAAAATCTGTATATTAAGTGAAAGAACTCAAGCAAAAAAAGAGCACATGCCATATGATTCCATTTACCTAAAATTCTAGAAAATGCAACTGAATCTGTAGTGACAGAAAGCAGATCAGTGGCTATCTAGGCACAGGATAAAGGAAGAGTTGGATTACAAAGGTAAACAGGAAAACTTTGGGGTTTTGAAAATTACTATCTTGATTAATTATGATGATGGTTTCATGAGGGTAAACATATGTTAAAACTGATCAAATTGTATGCTTCAAATATATGTAGTTTAGCATACTTCAATTAATCATAAAGTTGTTTTTTTTTTTTAAGATTGAGGCAATGGTTTAACTTTTCCATAAAATATCTGAATAGGACTTTAAAGCAGTACCATTCACATATGAACAATGAATGAACTAATAACAAATGATTGCTATTAAATGGGTTTTATAAAACATTTAGAACAATGCCTGGCCATAATAACTGAAGTCTTAAAAGAAAGAGATGGGGACAAGGAAAAGAACAAAAACATTAAAACATGGTAAAATGATAGAATTATCCATCAATTGGTTTATCAATTTTTATTCTAAATTTTCTTTGATATAGACTGTTTTTTCAACAACAGAGAAAGGCTTTTTATTTTTGAAGTTTTACAGGCTTCCAGTTTAGGATGACATTGGACTAACACATCTCACTCTGACCTCATCATTCCCAGAACGGTACAAAAACACAGGCAGAAAATGCCCTAGGTCCAGTACCTGTCATGTGTTTCTTACTGTTGAAGAACCACAAACATCTCTGCTTCTTTAAAACAAATTATCCTAATCAAGACTACGGTAGAGACAGAATGAGAACCCCTCAGTTAATCAGCATAGCATGGGAAGGAAGTCCGCAAATAACAGATATATGGCTAGGAGTTCTGCACAGACACACCATCCTCAAAAGAGGGGTACCATTGGCCACCTACATATCTTGTGTGTGACTAAAACATGGCAGTACAGAGAACTCTCCTTGTGAAAATGTGGAAAATTAATATTGACTTTGAAGGAGATGAAAGATTCCTGACACACATGAAAAAGGGATCACTACCTAGAGAAAAAGGAATCATCTGAAAATGACTGACTACTGGGAAAAATTACAATCAGTTGTGGAAAGCTGTAAGCAAAGGCCAGCTTTGTGTAGGCAGAGTGGGAGGTAATGGAGCTCAGTGGAGAGTGAGGCCTCTGGAGATAAATATACCCCATTTTTATGGTTCACTGGCTTTATCATCTTTTGCAAGTTATTAATTGCCTTTGAGTTTCAGTTTCCTCCTCTCTAAAAGCCAAGGTATGGATTGATATGAGAAAAGTGTTTCACACATTTAATGACTCAATAAATGGTACTTGTTATCAAGAAAATCAAAGATAACTTTACTGACAAAATGTTACAATTAATAAGTCAGCTCAGTCAAAAAAAAAATAGATATACAATTAATTTCCAAAGAGCAGTGGAACATATCGAGGAAACATATCGAGGAAAAATCAATTAAAATGTAAAAAGGTAGGGGGAAACTGTAATGGAAAATAGTAACATAAAGCTAGAAATACAAAGACTTGTACTAGTGAGAAATACAGAATGTCCCCCAAAAATGCTGAAATAGGCGATTTCTTCAAGTGTGAAGACAATACTATTAAATGACAATTTTCCCAAATAAGTAAAGAAATTTAACAGAATTCAAGAGAAATTTCAAAACTTTTCAAAATTACTCTGAAGTTGAACTGGAAGATTAAATGAGTGAGAACAGGTGAGAAATCTTTGAATAAAAAAGCAAGAAGTATTCTACAAAGCCATATTATAAAGCTGTGTGCAAAATTCATACTAAAAAACAGTACAGAAAATAGCTCAAAAGAAATCGAATAAATGTCTGTGCATGTATATATTACATATCATATATAAAACAATAAATTATAAAGAATATATGTACCTACACACACAATAGATGGTATAGAAAACAAATCAATAGGAAAGAATGAATTGTGGATTGTTCAAAATACTGTTTGTATTCAGTGGTTATTCAGAGAACAAAGTCAGAGATATAGCAAGTATAAAATTCTCGATGAGTCAAAATATGGGAATAAGTTCACAGCATATAGTTAAATGCAGAAAAGATTGCCAAAGTGTACAGAACATTCTCATTTTATAATTGTAAGGCAGTATAGCCTGATGGTTAAGAGTGTGGCCCCGGGCAGCAGCCTGGTATACAAATAACTTAATGATACTGGAAACTGTTAGCATTGAGCTCCTTAGAGTCTAGGAAAGAAGTGAATAATAGATGAAAATTCACTTAAAATTGTACCTGGCTACTGTTTTTATTATTCCTACTACAAATGCTCAGATATTAAGAGTAGTTAGCTTAGTTAGTGGGATTATAGGTGTTTTTATTGCTTCATTTTCCCAGAATCCACATATATAGCTTTTAATTTTAAAAAGTGACAATTGTAAGAAAATGAAACCATAAAAAACCTAGAGCAAGTGATATTAATATTTATCTGCTCTTTAGATAAGGAGGCATTTCCCTGGTATAACAGGCTCAGATATGTTTAAGTACCAATTGTTATTTTGGTTCAAGTTATTTTCTAGTATGCATTATTGATATGCCCAAGTATTAACAAATAAAAGTCTGCATTAAACTTCCAAATGGACAATTCTCCTCCTCTCAATTTTAAGATGTTAACAACAGAGGGCATTGTTTTATGTTTACATTGTAGCAATCTTAGAATAAGGTGCTAAGTATAACAGAATAAGAAAGAATTTGTCCTAGAACTAAAGCACCAAGGGCAAAGATTTATCTTCTTGCCTGTTACAATAGGTTGAGATATAACCTGGAGCAGTCATTGAATTCCCCTGAAATCCATCATGGTAACACAAACGCAGTGCAGTAAACTGGAACTCATCACTCCCATAGATACTACCCAGGCCCACAGTCCATCAAGAGCAGAAGCCCTGAAATTTTCAGAGTACAAAGAAGCAGCTCATGGCTCCTACAGATATAAAACACCTTCTTGGATGAATGAATTCATCTTCTGCCTACCACTCACTAATCCAAATTTTGTCCTCTAAGCAAGTATGTAATGATGCCTCTTCTATACGACTGCACTTAATATGTTTAAAGCTCATGTCATAGCCTTCTTAAGTCTTCTTCAACTGCACATCTTAAATTCCTTTGATTAGTCCACATGTGTCAAACTTTACAAATAACTTATCTTCCTAATTCAGAGCTCAAGTCCACATCATCCACTATCAACACCCCCTTCAAATATCACACCTAAGTTGAATTAATGACCTAACTTAAATATCTGCCTTCTACGAATCAAGCATTCTGCTTGCTAAGACCCTCCATCATTGTTTTAGCAGTCATATGACATCTATGACTTCAAAAGTCATAGATACTTGAACAACTAATTTTCAGTCTATATTTAAACATATTATGTTCATTTGCTCATTATTCTAGCCTTCAAAAATCATTTTGAATCCCAATTCTCTTTTCCAATGCATTAGGCATCCTTCTCAGCTTTCTGAATTTACAAAATTTGGTTACATCTTCTCAAAGCTCATGTATTGTTTAAAATGATAGTAGTAAAACAGTAACAGGACAGAGATTAGATATTTAGCCCCAAAAGTACTGCATTGAAAACCTTTCAGTTTAGCATCAGTTCCTTAAATTAATAACCTTAGGGTACACTTGTTCAAATAATCAAGAATCTGCCTTGTATTCCATTGTTCATCACATTATTTCTGCATATTTTCCACAAGAATATGACAAATCAAATACCTTGTTGAGTAATGAGCATCACTATATCTACATCATACTCCAGATTTACTGGTCTTCTCACCATCAACCCCTAGCCTGCTTCTGTGCTAATCACTCTCTTCCAGCTGTGCTTCTCAGTTTAATTCTCAAATGACTCTTGCTCTGGCTTGGTTCTTAAATGCTGGTGTTTCCCTAAGCACTCTCTTCAACACACAGCTCTTGCTGTATGCCCTCAGCCTGGGTGACCTCATCAACAGAATTGGCTTCAATTATATCTCATGTGTTCACGGGTCCCAAGTTGTCTCTCAGCTGCACTCCCATACATCCAACTGTCTTCGAGAGAGCACTTTTGGATGTCCTTTGGGCACTTTAAACTCAGGATGTCCAATACTAAACTCATCCTATTTCTCCCCAGCCTCCTCCTTCTCCTCCTCCTTCTCCTCCTCCTGAATTTTTAATCTCAATGACAGGCAGCAGCATCTATCCAGATCAGAAACCTAGAAATTATGGTAGACTGAAATGTACCACTCAGTTCAGATTCCTGAAAATGAGATATCTTAAATAGCTGTCAAATCCATTTCCTCCCTCCCCCTCTATTCACACTGCCATTTCCTTAGTTCTGTTTGTTTTATTTTCCCTACGGGACAGACAAGTCTCCTAACTGATTTTCTTTTGTCCAATATGATTTCCCTTTTACCTTCCTCCATTTGCAGAGAGAATAAACTTCCTAATTAGATGTTAATATCTCCTCATAGCTTACCTCACAAGACCATAACAGTGTCTGCCAATTCCTGCCACTCCCACCCACTTGTCCTTCATACTGGTCCTTGAAGTGATTGTATTATTCAATACCTCTGTTCTGTTACACATGTTATTTTCTTTGAGATATGTTGGCCCCTTTGCATCCTGTAAAGCACTTCTAGAAATCCTTCAAAACTCAGCTGAAAAGTCACTTGCTTTGAGACCAGGTCTCCTTATTCTAATTTAGGTGCCCCTTCTCTGTGCACAATCCTGTGCACAGTTCCTTCACAGCACTTACCCCATCTACACTATCATCAACTGAGTGAGCTCCATGAGAGAAAGACATGGTATGAACTCATTAAATGATTGGTGAGCAAATAAACATATGGCAACTGAAAAAGAAGTGGCAATATAATAATATCTTGAAATTTCAAAAACATGCTTTTAGAACAAAGAATACCAATCTGAGCCCAAGAATTATTAGCTCTTTGTAGTTACTTCAGTATCTTCCTCTATCAAACACATAAAAGACTTCATATATTGTAGGAATTTAATAAGGTAATATGTACCAAGCATTTGCTTTTTAGAAATTAAAATGTATTCCTGTTTGATATGTTAAGAAAGTAAGTCCATATATATTTTTGTGGACTAAATAATTGCTTTCTCTGGGTATATCTCAAACACATAGACAAGAAAAAAATCCAGTGTATATATGTTATTCTTATTATATTAAGAGCTCATACACAAAAAAAGAGGAAAACACCTAAGCAGAGTATCTCACAAAAAGCGAAATACAAAAAGCAAAGTGAGCTGGGTACAGTGGCTCACACCTGTAATCCCAGCATTTTGAGAGGCAGGGGCAAGAGGATTGCCTGAGATTTGAGACCAGCCTGGGCAACTTGGCGAAACCTCACCTCTACAATATATATATTAAAAAATAAATTAGCCAGGCATGGTGGCACATGCCTATAGTTCCATTACCTGGAAGGTTGAGGCAGAAGGATCACCTAGGTACAGTAGGTTGAGGCTGAGGTGGCTATGAGTGTGCCACTGCATTCCAGCCTAGGTGACAGACTAAGACTCTAACTCAAAAGAAAAAAAATTAGCAATGATTAATACGAGGAGGGACACAAAAAAACTGAAACTTATTTATAAAAAACTGTGATATTTATTCTTGCATGTTTAAACTTTAGTCACCTTCAAAGTACTCTCTGTTTGATGCAATACACATATTGAGTCACTTTTTCCACTGCTCAGCTTTTTAATTCATCAATTTTGGTGACTTTTAGTGCTTCTGCTGCTTTTTGTTTCACCTCTTCCACATCAGCAAAATGCTTACCTTTAAGGACTATTTCATCCAAGGAAACAAGGAAACAAGGTCACTCAGAGTGAGATCCTGTGACTAGGAAAGGTGGGGCATGGGGATCATGCCATTTTTGGTCACAAACTGCTGAACACATATCGCAGTGTGGTCAGGTGCACTCATAAATCACCCATCATGACATGGGCAAACACATTGAAAGAATCTCCAGAAAAACTGACTGAAGCCGAACACAGCCTCTTGCAACAACACTAGCTGTTACACTGATGCTGATGGGTTCCTAAAACACTTGCCTAGTAGGGGAAGCCTGTATTATAAGGGGCCTGTCCTACAAAAAATAATTTCATATTTTTTGGTCCCCCCTCATAAATAACAGTTTTCAGTGTTGGCCAGGGTATAGTTTATATCCTTCAACCTAAGATTTCTGCTACAAATAATCTATCTCAGCTAACTAGAAATTCAGACATTTTGCACTGTTTTTAATTATGATATTTTCATACTACAGAATTAAAAATAACCTAAGTGCCCAAAGTTAAATTTACATATTCATTCAACAAGCATTTATTGAACATTTATTATGTGCCAGGTACTGTTCAAGGTGTTAGGGATACAGTAGTGTATTTTATTTTTAAAATGTCTTTATAAAGCTTACAATTTATTAGGGGAGAGGAATCACACAAACAAAATAAGTGATCGCTATGTGTGTGTGTGTGTGTGTGTGTGTGTGTGTATGTGTGTGTGTGTGTGTGTGTGTGTGTGTGTGTATGACACTGAAAGTACTACAGAGAAAAACAAAAGCATGAAATGTAGACAGAGAGAAAGGGGTTGCAATTTTAAATGGGTAACAAAGGAAAGCCTTACTAAGATGATAATAACTGAGCAGAAACCCAAAGTACATGAAGGAGAAAGTCAAGTAAATACCTGAGGGGAAGAGTTCCAGGCAGAAAGAACCAGAGACCAGTGTGGTTGAAGCAAAATATGAAAGGGAGAATGGTCTATATGCCTGTTCTTGTACCAATACCACGCTGCTTTGTTTATTGTAGTTTTATAATAGAGTTTAAAATCTGGGTGTATGATAACTCCTGCTTTGTTTTTTTGTTTGTTTGTTTTCGTTCTTGTTTTTTTGTTGAGGATTATTTTGGCTAATTATGGTCATTTATGCTTCCAAATGAATTCCTGTGTTGTCATGTCCAGATCTAAGAAGAATGCTGCTGTTAATTTAATGGGTATTGTGTTAAATCTGTAGATTGCCTTGGGTAGGATGGACATCTTAACAATGTTGACTCTTTCAATCCATGAGCATGAACAGGATTGAGATTCTGGAAGCAAAACCTCAATTTCTCAACCAACTCATCTTCGCCAAAGCTCCACCATCAAACACTGGGGAAAGGATAACCTATTCAGTACATGGTGCTAGGAAAACTGGCTGACCACGTGCAGAAGATTGAAACAGGAGCCCCACCAATTACCACACACAAAAATCAACTCTAAATGGATCAAAAACCTAAACATAAAACCTCAAACTATAAGAACCTTAGAAAATGCAGGCCGGGTGCGGTGGCTCAAGCCTGTAATGCCAGCACTTTGGGAGACCCAGGCGAGAGGACTGCCTGAGCCCATGGGTTTGAGATCAGCATGGGCAACAAGTGAGAATACGTTCTCTTCAATAATTTTTTTTTTAGTTGTCGGGCATGGTAGCACCCACCTGTAGTTCTAACTACTTGGAAGGCTGAGGCGGAAGGATTTCCAGAGCCCAGCAGGCTGACACTGGGGTGGCTGTGAGTGTACCACTGCACTCCATGTTGCCCAGGCTGGGTGACGGAGTGGGACTCCAAATTAAAAACAAAAAACAAAAAAAGAAAAGAAAAGAAAATGCAAGGCCCAGTGTGATGGCTCAAGCCTGTAATCCCAGCATTTTGGGAGGCCAAGGTGAGAGGATTGCCTGAGCCCACAGGTTCGAGAACAGCCTGGGCAACATGGTAAGCCCTCATTTCTACAATTAAAAAAAATTTAAAAATTAGCCAGGTGTGGTAGGGTGCACGTGTAGTTCTGGCAACTTGGAAGACTGAGCGGAAGAATCACCTGAACCCAGCAGGTCAACGCTGGGTTGGCCATGAGCATGCCACTGCACTCCAATCTGGGCAACAAAGTGAGACTCCAACTCAAAAAAATGAAAAAAGAAAGGAAAGAAGGAAGGAAGGAAGGAAGGAAGAAAGGAAGAAAGGAAGGAAGGAAGGGAGGAAGGAAGGGAGGGAGGGAAGGGGGGATTGAGGGAAGGAGGGAGGAAAGGAGGGAGGGAGGGAGGGAAAATGTAGAGCCGAGGTCTCACCAAAAAATTAGCAGGGCATGGTAGCACACGCCTGTAGTTCTGCCTACTTCAAGGGCTGAGGCTGAAGGATCACTGAAGATCAGCAGGTCAACGGAGGGGTAGTCATGAGCATATTACTGCACTGCAGCCTGGGCAACAGAGTGAGACTCCAATTCAAAAAGAAAAGAAAAGAAAATGCAGGAGACACTCTTATGGAAATTGGAACTGGCAACCAATTCCTGATCAAAACCTCAAATGTCCATGCCATAAGAGATAAGATAGACAAGTGGGACCATCAAACTGAGAAGCTTCTGCAAAGAAAAAGAAAAAGAAATCATCAAGAGAGCAGGGAGACAGCCCAAAGAATTGGAAAAATATTTGCCAACTGTATATCTGAGAAAGGCCTATCATCTAGGATCTACAAGGAACTCAAATGTGCCAAAAAGAAAAAAACAAACAGCCCCACTACAAAGTGACAAAAGATATGAACAGACACTTCTCAAAAGAAGAAAAGAAGACATATGAGCAGCCAACAGATACATGAAAAATTGCTCAGCCTCACTAGTCATCAAAGAAATGCAAATTAAAACCACACTGAGACACCACCTAACTCCAGTCAGGATGGCCATCATCAATAACTCAAAAAACAACAGATGCTGGCAAGGATGCAGGGAAAAGTGAACACTTTTACACTGTTGGTGGGAATGTAAACTGGTATAACCTCTGTGGAAAACAGTTCAGTAATTCCTAAAAGATCTAAAACTTGACCTTCCATACAACCCTGCAATCCCCCTACTAGGAGTATACCCAGAAGAATGCAAATCACTCTATGATACACCTGCACACATATGTTTACTGCAGCATTATTCGCAATAGCAAAAACAGGGAACCAACCATGCTGCCCATTGAAAGAGGACTGGATAAAAAAAATGTGGTACATATACACAATGGAATATTACACAGCCATAAAGAAGGACAAAATTATGAACTCCACAGCAACTTGGATGGACTTCTGTGATCTATCACAGAAATAAAGAACTGAGTACCACATGTTCTCACTCATAAGCAGACCTTGAACGAGTATAATGCTATAGGAAAGGGATTCGCAGTAGTGGGAAACTGCTGGTGGGCGAGGGGTGGGGGGTCAGGACTGACAGTAGTGGGAAACTGCCAGGGAAGGGGGAGCACACCTCATCAACAAGAGTACCTGCATAATGAACATTTGTATACCTAACCCTGAATTGTACCCCACGTCTTTAAAAATAAAAAAATAAACAAAAGGGAGAGTGTTACAGTTTAAAGGTTAGAAAGGTCCATGTGTTGGAAACTATCCCCACTGTGGTGATGTTGTGAGGTGGGGCCTAAAGAGAGACACTGGGTCATGAGAGCTCCACCCTCAAGAATAGACGAAAGTCACTACTGCAGGAGTGGGTTCCTTACAAAAAGATGAGTTCAGGTTCCCCCTTGTACTCTCTTCCTCCATCTTTTGCCCTTTGCCTGTCATCATGGGATGACGTAATAAGGCCTTCATGGACTGGATCATGGACTTCCCTGCCTGCAGAATCTTGAGTCAAACTTCTATTCATTATACATTACCCAGTCTGTGAGTCTATGAGATTCTGTTATATCAGCCAAGTAACTAAAACAGGGAGAGTGATAGACAACATTAGAAGCTTCATGGAAGTCAGATCATGTTGAGTCCAGGAGGCTACCACCAGAACTCGGGTTCCAAATAAAGTCTTCGAAGGGTTTTGAGCAGAAGAATGATAGTTTTTGATTTATATCTTAATGCTATCCCTCAGCTACTCTATGAGATCCAGATGGGAAACTATGGCAATAGTCTAGGCAAGGTACAATGGGGGTGTGGTCCAGAAGTTGCAGGCAGAGTGTTGAGAAGCTGAGTTTGGCTATTTTGAAGCAAAGACAAGAGGATTTGCTAATAGTGTGGATGCGAGATGCAGGGGAAAAAGAAGTCAGTGGAGACTCCAGAGTTCTAGACCTGAGCAACTAGAAGGGAGGAGTTGCCACTAAGTGAAATGGAAAAAACTACCCAAGGAACAGGTCTAGGACAAATGTGAGGAGCTCAGTTTGAGACATGTCAGATTTGAAATACCTGTCCAAGTGAATGGCATCAAAACTATGCTTGACAAGAATCCAGCAGATGGTCCACAGAAAAGATGCAAATTTAGGAACCTTCCACCTATAAGTTGATATATTTTAAACCAAAAGACTAAGTGACATCGCCAAAAGCATTAAAGTGATGGAAAAGATAAGCAGGCCGAGGATTAAGCCCTGGAACAGACTAAGGCAAAGAAGCCACGGAGATAAGGAGAAACTAGAAAAGACTGAGAACTACTGCGGGGTAAAAGAAAAACCAGGAGAGTGTGGAAGCCAAGTAAAAGTTTCCCTGACGACAGAGCAATCAACCAGGTCCAATGTTTCACAATGCACAACTTCCATAGTTAGAAAAAAATATTGCTACAAAATACTTTTGTAAGTAAACAAATTTGCCTGCCCACATCCCAGTTCAGTCACACTTCAACCATCCTCTGAGAAACACTGTTCTTCACTTACATAAGAATACTACCATACACTGTATTAGAATTTACAAAGCTCTTCCAAATGTATCAGCTTGATTCTCACAGCAGTTTTAATGCAGATAAGGCAGAATTTACTATCTCCATTTTCAGACAAGGAAAGATTCAAAGGAGTTGATTTGCTCAAGGTCACGAGAACCAGCTGAAGGCCTAGTTTTGAATCAGGTTCTTCAATTACTTTCACTACTACTTGTACTATAACAAGACGACACTTTGCAGTAGGAGGAAAATGTAAACAACAGCCCCATCCCATAAGTAGCAAACATTAAAAAATATTTACCTAGACTAACTCTATCCTCTTAATATTACCATGTTTTTCTATTTTGATGTCACTCTCAGGGAAAGGCCCTTATTAATTGGAAAGGCACTTATTAATTTCCATGTTTGTTTCTTCTATCAGGCTGTGAGCTCCTAGAGAAAGATGACAATATCCTCTGCATCCTGTTTTATCACCAGCCTCTTGCAAAGTTCCTGGTGTACGGAAGACAATTAAGAAATGCTTGTTGATGTATTTTGCGGTAGTGAGAGAATCTCATGGTCCATTTGATGTGATTACTTAAAGAGTTTCTAAGATGCCCTGCAGGAGTAACTAGGGTGACAATTTAAGGAATTTTAACAATGGCACACTTCCCTGGATTTCAGGTAACTAAACTATATTCTTTATACTGAGGGCAGTGGTTCTCATTGGTTGAGCCTTAACCCCTAAGTTTCTATTTAAGTAGGTTGTGTGCAGAACCCAAGAACTTTCATTTCTAACAAGTTCCTAGGTTATGTCGACAACTGCTAGTCCTAGAACCACACATTGAGGACCACTGACTTAGAGAAAAGAGCATATAATAGCTAAGCTTTGAAAAGAGATAATAAATAGTTATCTTCAACTCAAGTTGTAAACTGAGTTGAGAATAAACTTCAGTATATTCTCATTGCTGGGTTTTTATTTGAGTCTCAAATCTGGTGCAATCAAGAGGAGATTTCAATTAGAATTAAATGCACCATAAAGATCAATTCTTGTTTATACCTGAAAATGGGGAAGCCACCCACTTACTATATTTTTAAGACAGTGATTAGTGCTTAGGGTGATTTGAGAAGAGGACATACGTCTTACTAATTTTTAAAACCCTTAAAGTATCACAAACAAAATGATATTTACTAGCTGTTTGCTGAATAACATGATGCAACCCCTGCCTTCCATAAACATATCATGTGCTCAGGGAAAGACAAGGTTTGTGTGTTCAAAGCCCCTGGTAACACATGGTATCCTTGTGTGGTTTAGAAAATGGTGTCCCCTTTGGGCATATGAATTGGAAAAAGGTATCCCTTCCTCCAGGTGCATACAGACTCAAGGGAAGGTGGCTGGGCACACAGCACTGGATGGATTCTTGCTCTTACTTACCCTCAGCTGGATCTCCTTGCACAAGCAATACTCATCCATCTATAGAGAGTAGCACTCTATATATACCCTCTATATGTAGGGCAGCATATATGTGCCAGAGTGTAAACTGTAGGCCATAACTATAATTCAGGGAAAAGAAAAGATCTTTTGCCTTTGTGAGCCCAGGAAAGGTTAAGGGAGGATATACGAATGGATCCCGGTCAGAAGGCTTCCTGTGCCTGAGATATTCTATCCCCATCACCCAAACCTCCATCCAACTAACTCCTACTCATCCTTTGGGTCTTAGCTTAAACATTTTTTCCGGGTAATTCCCCTTCTCCTAGCCCCCAACTATGATAGATATACACTTACACTGCACATAGTAATTTTCCATCATAGCACTTATGGGAAATGTAATTACAAAATGTGTGGTTTTGTTTTGAACCTCATGAGATTATAAAGCTCCAGGGCTCAGGAGTCATGTTTTGTTCATTAGTTTACCGTCAATATCTGGTATTTAAGTACATGGTAAATATGTGAATATTGAAATATCATATATAACATAAACCATGAAAGACTTAAAAAAAGAAGAACGGTCCAAGTTTCTTTAAGAGGAAGGAAAAGGCAACCAAAATTTGAGTGGTGTTTTCTGACAATAAGAATTATAAGATCCAAGACACTGCAGAAGAATCCACTATGATAGGAAACTTGCCACTCTGTACTATGCTCTGCTATTTCTATCCCTTGTGCTAAAACATGACACTTTGCAGATCTGTCAACTCATAGTTTTACATTGTAAATATTGATGGTGTGAATACTTGCTCACATTTGCCTAAAACATGAGAAATGGTTCTGAGCATAAGAACTTGAAATGGAAAATTCACCTCTAGAGGCATGAAAGGCAAAATTAATTATGTTAACTGCTTGAAAACAGGGACTGAGTCCTAATTCCTTCAGTGATAGTGTGACTTTAGAATCTCTGAAACCTTCAGAGACTTCCTGCATACAGAATATTTCTCAAATAGTCCCTTCAAACTATGAAACAGAAAACATGACCATTACAAGTCTTCTGATTTATATGGATTTAGAAAATTCAATACCTTAACAAACCTAGGAAAGCTAAAACACAGTTGTACTTCACCACCACTGCCTTATATCCCAGTTAATACACAACCCATCCCCATCATCCCACAAGAACTGTTGTGGCACTGAGCACCAACGACCTAATCATCAAAGTCAATCTTCTCTTTTCAGTCCTCATCTTATTTGGGTTTCTCTGGGCAACCAACACACAGCCACCCCTTTCTTCTTCAAAGGCTGTTTTCCTTTTCCTCATAACCACACACTCTCACATTTCTCCTACACTAGCCATTGCTTATGTGTCTCCTTTGTGGAGTCCTCAATTTCTTCTCCTTTTCATGTTGATAACATCCAAATCCTGTCTTTGGCCCTCTTTGCTCTCACTCCCTGGCCGCTCTCATCCAACCCAGCAGTTTCAGCCGTACCTTTCATTCAAGTGATTCCAAGATCTCCACACCAGGAACAGGACCTAATACCAAAAGCCTACTGAACAACTCTACTTGAAGTCAACCTCTCCAGGAAGAGCCAAGCTCCTAATGTTGTTTTCCTCCCATTCCTCTCTCACAGGGGTTAGAGGCACCATTATCTACTCAAGCCAGAATTTCTCATTCCCTCACCTCCCACATCCATTCACTGTCAATTCCATCTTCTATCCTCATGCCCTCCTCTCCATCTGCACTGTGACTCCTTGACTGAGGTTCTGCCTTCCATGAGCTGGACTACTATAATCCCCTCTTAGCAGGTCTCACTACTTTCTGCTTCCCACCCCTCTGCTGTGACATGTGGCCTCCATATTGTGAATAAAGCATGTTTTATAACTCCTGTTTTTTTAAATTATTTTATTATTCCCACCATCTACCAAATTAATACAAGCTTCTTGGCATGACATAAGGTGCCTTATGATCAGGTTCCTGTCTGCCTCTCACACTCATCTCTCACTAAGCTTCCCATTGCACCCTGCACACCAGTTATGACCAATTGTAACACAATGCTGTTCTGTGCCCGTCCTTTTTCAACCTGTGCTTGAGGCCTACCTAAAATATCTTTCAAACTAGCCTGCACTCACATCTGTCCCTTGTCTACTCGGCAAATTTCTACTATCAAGTCTCATTCACTTTCTCTTTAGGGCCTTTTCTGATCCTTCCCAGTAGATCTGACTGCCCACTTCTTTCATGGCTCCAAATCATTTAATTGCAATAGTTTATTTATATTGCTGTCTCACTCTTACCCAATTAAATTATATTTTTAAGCTACTAATTTCACATCATCTGACATTGTGCCTGACACAGTATAAACTGAGTAATTGTTTATAGAATAAAAAGGGTAGGTAAAAGTCACCATTCAGTAAGGATTCAGAAAGACCAGCAGAATCACATTACATAAGATTTTAGAGCAGTGAACTAAGAATCAGCTATTTTGTGACTTTATTTACCAAATTTAAATAATGCATACATAATTCACTTAGTTCTGTTCTTTTTACTCTCATGTACTCCATCTTCTAACACCCTTTTCCAACTCCAAATCATCTCTTGGTCATTATATTTTTTACTTTGGTGGCCCCATTAAGTCCTATTACTCAAGAGTCAAAAATTCCATTCCAATTCTTGGACAGGCCTAACCAACAAACCTCCAAAGTCCCAATGTAGACTCTTCCTGAAATGTCAGGATCCAGCTCTACTAATCTAGCAATAACCAACTCTCACATTTATATATTTTTCCTTTAATTTATATTCATCTAATTTCATCCTCATACTAAAAAAAGAAGGTCAGTTTTTATTGCTATCCTTTTACAAGTAAAACAGAGGCCAGGAAACCCAGAAAATACTTATCCTTTGTAAGTTCCTCTATATAGAAACCTACAGAACTCTATGCTCTCTCATATCCAATTCTCACTATTCTTTGAATACCATTTACCAATGGCACATCCTATTCCTGTCCTTCGTCTGCTGGCCCCTGACTTTATTTCTGTCCCCCAAACCATTGCTTCCTGTTTGTGCTTGTGTTTCCACTCTGCTGATTTGATCACCAGCTGAACATTCCAGCACAATCATATTTCTCTCCTTTTTGACTCTACAATCTAAGGACTTTCACAAAGGAAACTATATTTTATGACTTTCATCCCATAGTCCAATTATCTGTAAAAACTGAATTGAAACGTTTACCCATAACCCAGTTATCTTTTCGAAGGGCCTTTTGTCTGAACTCAGGCAATCATAACTCAATTACTCCCAGGCCAATTTTCTGTGCTTCTCTTCCTTTAGTTGCTTTTCTCTAAAATCAGGCAAGGAAATAAGAATCTATGTGACTTAGTTAAACATGACTACTTCTATAAAAGTATTGATAAATGAGGGTGAGACAAACTACTGAGGGAAAATGAGGTTGAGAATGACTCACAGCTTTTTCCATGCTCTTCAACATTCTCTAAGCTTTAGCTCCCAGCTTCAAAATCCCTCACCTAAATGGCTCTCATTCTAATCCCCCACCACATAGCGCTGTCCTTTGTGGAGTTCACAACTTTTAAAGTCTGTGAAGAATAGAAAAGGATAGACAGGCAGGAGTGGATACCAAGTTTAGCCCACATCCCCATAACAAGAGGACACCCTTTCCTCACCTTTCTCAGAAGTACATTCTTACCCTCAAAGCCTGAAAATGACTACTTGCCCTCCCAACTTTCCTCTTAAAAACAATGTCAGAGAAAAGCAATGATCAGTTCTATAAATCAGCTCCACTAGTTAGAGTAAATACCAAGAAGCAGACTGAGGGCCCGGAAGGTCACTAGGCCTCTGCTACTTCCAAGGAACCTCTAGCTCCCAATTATTTTTCTTACAACTGTTTGTCAGTCATCAGGATGAACATAAATTCATCTGTGCATTATCATTTATAAAACTCCTAGCCACAAGCAGGCTCAGTAGCATCCTGCCATATATTTTATTCTCATTTTCAGAAGGAAAATTCCAATTTCAGACCTCAAGAGATGAGTCATATGCTACATCGAAAGCCAATGCAAAAAGGAGCTGGGATTCATTGAACACAACTTTCTGAACCTTCTGTCTGCCATCTCTCTGCCTCTCCTTTCCATGTTTCTGTCTTAGGTCTTAAGTTGCAGACTCTTACTATGTTCTCTTTAGGTATACATATGTAGAACATACACTCATCTAAAAGATTCACGTAGTTGTAGTGACCAAAAGCATCACCTCCACTGGCCCTAATCTTCATCAGCTTCAAGCAGATTCTTCATTACTAAGAACTCAGGTTACAAGAAGCTTAGGATCTTTTCCATTTAGAAATACATTCTGCATACTGGGACTGGAGAGCTGGAGTATAAAGTTTATCCCATCACAACCATTCAATCTGAGGATGTCCAAGAAGGAGCTTTCTGTGAAAACTTGGAAAAATGGATTATTCCCAGATGATAGGTAAAGTTGCAGAATACAAGTTACGCTAATTAAACCAAAAAGCACTGAAGTTAAACACAACTGTTTGTTGAGCTCTTGCCCTGATTTCCCCAGTCACAACACTGCTGTGTGCTCTCTCTCACACAAGCCTTTGATCTCATTCTCTTTCATTTCAGTCTGTCCTGGGACTTGTACTGTAGGAGAGAAAGAGGAAAATCCATGGATGATGGATGATGTCTAGAACAGAGTCTGTAATTCAAGCCTGGTAAAATTCAGAAGTTTTAACAACATATACAAAAGAACAGAGTCTGTCTGGCCTTTCTTCCTAGGGGGATTATTGGCTAACCTATTTTTGCGACGTAAATTAAAATGACCCATCGCTCTGATTCTTAGCATCCTCCTAAAAACAGTAACCATTCCTCATATCCTCCCCAACATAATCACTCAAAGTAGGTCAGAAATGGTGCTTCCTTCCCCTCATTGATTTTCATTAAGAGGATGCACTTTCTGGAACACTAAAGGGAAAGATAAACACCCGATACAGGAACCAATGACACCCCCTGTAAATTTTTGGCACACTAAATAAGTCTCCTCCTCCTAAAAGCCAGAGAAAAATCTCATCACCCATAGTTTATCCTTTTTGGCTGCAAGTCAACAATCATCTGAGGCTATAAAATACCCAGCGGCAACGCTTCATTCAGCCAGGTGATAAACCACCTCCCAAAAGGAGCATATTCACTCTGTCTTTTCTAATTTTCTACATCATCAACCTGTCTCTTCTCTAAGTACCTACTCTTTTTCCCCCCCTAATTCAAATCCATATTGCGCCAGAAGGAGGCCAAGTGACACCACACACTGGCTTAGCAAACCCCCAGGGTCTTATCAGGAGGCTGAGGGCAGGCGAGTAGGATGAAGGCGTTTGTGGAGACTGGGGAACGGAGAAAGGGGGAGGGAGCGGGAAATCCTCCCGTGTCTGCGTCTGGCTCACTGGAAAAGCCGTGATGAGATGGTTCTCCAAATCCCACCGGTGGGGCTTCCCCAATCTCCTCCCTGAAACCTCTCCCTCGACCCCAGGTCCTCCAACCTGGCTGGCCAAAGGGGGCGCCGCAAAGTCCTGCAGTCCCCCCAAAACACACGAGCACGGACAGGAAAGCATCACCCGCGAGACAGCAAAGCCACACACCCTCTCCCGGCCAGCGACCCGGGGCGGGCAACTTCACCCCTGGAAGCAAACGACAGCCCCCGTGCTCCAAGCAAGGAAAGGGATGACGGCCAGCAGAGAAATAAACAGGCGCCCTCTCGCCCTTCCTCTTCCTCTCCCTCCCCCGCCAACTCCAGGTAAAGGACCAGGTGCCGCTCACCTCCTGGCAAGGAGGCAGCGGGCGGCTGGCGGCGGAGGGCAGGTCCCCAGCCCA
>NW_007251356.1:296805-298327 GCF_000164805.1 Carlito syrichta | reverse complement strand
GGAGGGGCGATGAAGTCAGAGTCCAGACTGGACGTCAGGACATTGTTTTCTGGCGGCGGGTCCTTAAGCATCTCCCTACTTCCCGCATCACACGCAGGCACACACCGATGCGCCCCGGGGACACCCCTTGTAAGGATCCCTGCTGGCTAGCGGCAGATGGAATCTCTAGGTGATTGGGGTTTGCGTGAAATGGCGGGGGAGAAAGATGACGGAGGTACAGAGGAGTGTGTGACTCTGTCTTCTCACCAATTTGATGAAAATAATTACAAATGCCCACCGCTTAGGGCTGTTGGGAGGGATTAAATAAGTTATACACATAAAGCACTTGGAAGAGTGCCTGGCGCACAGTAGGTGACACAGGTGTTGGTAGTAGTAGTAGTAACCGGAATTATTGGGGCGGTTGATGTTATTTCATGGAGGTGTGTAAGCTGCTGTTTCTGAAGGAAGCAGCTTCTCCATCTGTACAATGATTGGGGTGATTTTCGTTTTTTCTTTCACTCCAAAACGTACTGAACTAGGCAGTGGGCACCCAGTGGAGAACAAGATGGACATGTGCCTTTCTCAGTGGTGGGGATCTCAAGAATCCTTTCTTGATCTAAGATTGTGCGAATAAGTGAGTTATCCTGTTCAAAAGGAGCTTCAAAATTGAGTACTACCCTGGAGAAATCTGGCACGCTCAATATAAGTTGACCTGAATTTGTCTGTGGCACTGTCTCTAATGTCCTTTCAATAAAATTTCTACATATCAGTCTCTCCGTGTGTGTGTATATAGGTATATACATATGTGTGTATCATACACATACAAATCATATGCATATGACAGAGAAAGGAAATTTCAAGAAAGCACACATTCTGAGATAACAATAATATAAATATTTTATTTATAATATATTTATTATATTTTATTTATAATATATTTATTATAAATATTTTATTTATAATATATTTATTATATTTTATTTATAATATATTTATTATAAATATTTTATTTATAATATATTTATTATAAATATTTTATTTATAATATATTTATTATAAATATTTTATTTATAATATATTTATTATAAATATTTTATTTATAATATATTTATTATAAATATTTTGGAAAATATTGAGGAGTATCAGGAAGAATATAAAAATCACCAGAAATCCCACCACCCAGAAATGACACCATTAATGGCATTAACATTTTGAGAAATTTCCTTTCTGCTCTTTTAACTGTATGTGTACTGCAAAACTGGAATAGTAATTTGTTTCCTGGTTTTATTTTTTTCTTAACATGAATATTTTCTCGAATCAGTAAAGTCTCCAACAACACACTTTTAATAATTGTGTAATATCTTCTACTCTTTAGATATATGCAATTTATTATTAGAAATTAGGCATTGTTTCTCAAGTATTCGCAGTTATAAATAATTTTACAAGGAATGCCCTTGGTGTGCATATGTTTTAATTTTTGGTGATACCTTTATAGAATTGAAGTCACTGGATCGCATCGTATATGTATTTTCAGAGTTTTTGA
>NW_007251356.1:296572-296785 GCF_000164805.1 Carlito syrichta | reverse complement strand
GCGAGGAGCCGCATCGTGGTCCCGCCGCGGTCGGGGCCGGCAGGGAGGAGCCTTCCCCGGGCGGGGCGGGGCGGCGGGTCCGGCTACCGGGCCGCGAGGGCCGTGCGCTCGGCTCGCCGCTCCCTCGCCCCCTGCCCGTGCGCCCGCCGGCTGCTCCGCTGCGCTCTCGGCCCGGACAGCCGGCGCCGGAGCTCCCGTCACGCCGGAGGGAGG
>NW_007251356.1:218435-296552 GCF_000164805.1 Carlito syrichta | reverse complement strand
CGGGGCGCGCTAGAGGGCGAGAGAGGCCGGGGCCGCCCGCGGTGTCGCCCTGTCGCCGGGTCCCCGTGGCCCACCAGGAGGGGCGATGAAGTCAGAGTCCAGACTGGACGTCAGGACATTGTTTTCTGGCGGCGGGTCCTTAAGCATCTCCCTACTTCCCGCATCACACGCAGGCACACACCGATGCGCCCCGGGGACACCCCTTGTAAGGATCCCTGCTGGCTAGCGGCAGATGGAATCTCTAGGTGATTGGGGTTTGCGTGAAATGGCGGGGGAGAAAGATGACGGAGGTACAGAGGAGTGTGTGACTCTGTCTTCTCACCAATTTGATGAAAATAATTACAAATGCCCACCGCTTAGGGCTGTTGGGAGGATTAAATAAGTTATACACATAAAGCACTTGGAAGAGTGCCTGGCGCACAGTAGGTGACACAGGTGTTGGTAGTAGTAGTAGTAACCGGAATTATTGGGGCGGTTGATGTTATTTCATGGAGGTGTGTAAGCTGCTGTTTCTGAAGGAAGCAGCTTCTCCATCTGTACAATGATTGGGGTGATTTTCGTTTTTTCTTTCACTCCAAAACGTACTGAACTAGGCAGTGGGCACCCAGTGGAGAACAAGATGGACATGTGCCTTTCTCAGTGGTGGGGATCTCAAGAATCCTTTCTTGATCTAAGATTGTGCGAATAAGTGAGTTATCCTGTTCAAAAGGAGCTTCAAAATTGAGTACTACCCTGGAGAAATCTGGCACGCTCAATATAAGTTGACCTGAATTTGTCTGTGGCACTGTCTCTAATGTCCTTTCAATAAAATTTCTACATATCAGTCTCTCCGTGTGTGTGTATATAGGTATATACATATGTGTGTATCATACACATACAAATCATATGCATATGACAGAGAAAGGAAATTTCAAGAAAGCACACATTCTGAGATAACAATAATATAAATATTTTATTTATAATATATTTATTATAAATATTTTGGAAAATATTGAGGAGTATCAGGAAGAATATAAAAATCACCAGAAATCCCACCACCCAGAAATGACACCATTAATGGCATTAACATTTTGAGAAATTTCCTTTCTGCTCTTTTAGCTGTATGTGTACTGCAAAACTGGAATAGTAATTTGTTTCCTGGTTTTATTTTTTTCTTAACATGAATATTTTCTCGAATCAGTAAAGTCTCCAACAACACACTTTTAATAATTGTGTAATATCTTCTACTCTTTAGATATATGCAATTTATTATTAGAAATTAGGCATTGTTTCTCAAGTATTCGCAGTTATAAATAATTTTACAAGGAATGCCCTTGGTGTGCATATGTTTTAATTTTTGGTGATACCTTTATAGAATTGAAGTCACTGGATCGCATCGTATATGTATTTTCAGAGTTTTTGATGAATAGTGCATAAATTCTCTCCAAAAATTGTGTCAGTTGTTACTAGCAGTTTATAAGTATTCCTAGATTATAATACTTCAGATATTTGCCATTTTGGTACAAGACAAAAATGCTATCTTATTTTTATTATTAGTGACATTGAGTAATTTATACATATATATTTACTGGCTATTTGTATATTTCTTTCTCATGTCAATGTGTGAGAATTTTTCACTGGCACCCTCTGGTCATTTTTCTGTTAAAGTTCCATTTTGTAAATTGGTTTGTAAGGAATCTTTATAGGTTTTGTGTATGTTACCATACATCTAACAAATACTTTTCTCAGTTTGTAGTATCCTTTCTTGCAGAAGGTTGTCATTTTTAGGTACTCAAATATAGTAATATTTTCTTTTGATTTCTTCCTTTTTTATGTTTAGAAGTACCTGTATCTCTGCAAAATCATTCATTCAGATGCCTATATTTTCATATTTTGTTATATTTCCTTTTTTACTATTTAATTCATTTTTTATTTTTTATTTTTATTTTTCTTCAGTTGGAGTCTCTCTCTGCACCTAAGTTGGAGTGCAGTGACCCACTCACAGTCACTGCAGCCTGGTCCTGCTGGGCTCAGGCTATCCTTCTGCCTCAGCCTTCCAAGTAACTGGGACCACAAGCATGCACCACTGTGCCTGACTGGTTTTTTTTATTTATTATAGAGACAGGGTCTCCCTAAGCTGCCCAGGCTGGCCTCGAACCCCTGGGCTCAGGAAATTCTCTTGCCTCTCAAAGTGCTAGGATTACAGGTGTGAACTACTGCACCCGGCTCATCTGGAATTGATAAGAATCAAATCACAGTATTATTTTTGCCATCTAAGCAAAACTAACAACATGGCTGTTGAATTAAAAAAAACTTACCTTGTAAAAGTAAAGGTCGTCTCAGTCAACACACCTAGGTTAAATGACAATTACTGAATTTCCTGAGTGGGACAATTTCCCACTGTCAATAAATAATGTTCTCATAGTAATCTCATCTGTAGAAAATATCTTGACCTTGGGTAATTAAAATCAGCATACAGGCTGACAGAGAAAGGAAATTCCAAGAAAACTCTAAAGTTCTCTTGTATTTATTATTTTAGAATCTAATAGCAAAGTATATAAATAGTTTGTGATTATCTAATTAGTAACTTTACTCTTAAAGGTTCAGTTTTATTTGTAAAATATTTTAATAGAAAATTCCTAATGAGATGTTTTGGAAGAGAGGCTTAACTATGAAGGTTTAAATGGTCTAAAGTCACTAGATAATCATCATGTTCCACCTTATTTTTAGCAGTGTATGTCTGAAAATTGAACCGAATTCTGTTAAAAATCAACAAAAGTCTTAGTTGTATCAACAAAAGTCATGTCATTTCCTTTTTTAACTTAAAGCACAGTGATGTAATACACATACATTTGTTTTATTTCCTTTTTTAACTTAAAGCAAATTGTGGTATAAATGACCCCAATTTTTAAAAGATTGAGCACAAAAAAAATTAGAAAAATAATCTGAATGAATTTAAGTAGCAAAATTTCAAAAAATTAGTTTTAAAGTCAATGAAAACATTGGTGTAAAGCGTCTTCCATATTAAATTAACAAAGATAATTATTCTGGCAAATATATGCTGGGGGTTATATACTCAGGAGAACATACTTCTGTAGAATAATTTGACAATATGAATTAAGTGTCTTTAATATGTTATGCCTCAACCCAGTAACTTATAGGGACTCTAAGGAACCTATTATGTAAGGAACACAAAGTTTCTGTACAAGAATACTCACTCTTATGATATTATTAAAAATGAAGTATCCTAAGTGCCCAAAAAAAGGGGAATGATTAATTAAATTATATTATTTCATGTGGTAGGATTATGCAGATATTAAAAAATTACGTTTACCATAGAATACTAAATGAATTGGGGAAATGTGATGATATGTTAGTGTAAAAAGTTGGGAACAAATCTTAATAAGCAATATATTCCCAAATATTGTATGGAGGAGTGGAGTTTGAGTGTGCTTTCTAGGAAGAGTATGACTAGAAGGAAATAAACCAAATTGTTGGCAGTGATTATCTTCTAATGGTAGCATAATAGGTGTTTCTCCTTTCATTTTTTATAAACTGTATTTTCAATTTTTCCATAATTATCATATTTTAATAAATTACAAATTATTTTAAGTTTTCGTGTTGTTTGATATCAGTTAATTCTACCTGAAGAAATCATGAAAGATGTATACAAATATGCAAGAACAAAAATGTTCACCAGTGTTACTTATAAAAGAAAATAAATAAAGCCTAAATATCTAATACTAAGGAAAGCAAATAGTGTTATTCAATGGTATATTATCCTGACACAAATAATTATTTTATGAAAGGTGTCTGAGAGAGGAGAATGTTTTTGAAATGCTTTCAGTTAAGTGTGAAAAATCATGATACAAAATGTATACACAATTGATTCATTCAATATACTAAAATTGTAAAAACATGAACAGAAGGATATGAACCAATTTTAGGATAGTGATCTAGAGGAGAAGAAAGGAAAATGAGATTAGGAAGGAGTGTAAAAGAGGTTTCACCTGCCCTTTTATTTTTTCTTTTTTGAGTTGGAGTCTCACTATAACCCAGACTGGTGTGCAGTGGCAAGATCACGACTCACTGCAGCCTTTAACTTCTAGGCTCAAGCAATCCTCCCTTCTCAGCCTCTGAGTATCTGGGACTACAGGTGCACACTACCAGGCCTGGATAATTTTTTAATTTTTTTTGTAGAGACAAAGTCTCGCTATGTTGCCCAGGCTGGTCTCAAACTCCTGGGCTCCAAGCAGTTCTCCTGTCTGGGCCTCCCAAAGTGCTGGGATTACAGGCATGAGTCTCCACACCCAGCTCACCTGCATTTTTAATACTATTTCTGAAAAAAAAAAAAGATAAACAGGAAAGAGAAAAGAAGGAAGGAAATATCTGAAGCAAATATGAAAAGATTAACATTGGCTTATGGTGAGCGTTAGATAATGCTTATTGCAATGGCTAACATTTATTGAGTACTTAATTAATACCAGCACTGTTCTAAAAACTTTACTACAAGTACTCTTATTAACTTCATTTTCCAGATGAGGAAATAAAGCCATAAGTTATTAACTTCATTTTTCAGATGAGGAAATAAAATCACAAGTTCCTCAGCAAGAGAAAGTATAGAGTTTCAAACACATTCTAGAGCTCACCCACTTAGGGGATTAGTTTTATTACCCTCTGTATTTTTATATTTTTTTAAATAATTTAAATTATTACATGGAATATGATCTTACCAGTTTCAAAAATCCGTATTTAAAAAACTGAGAAGATAGACCAAATAATTAATAGTAGTATTTTCTGGATAATATGCAATGGGTGCTCTTTTTTCTTTTTTCAATATACTTTTTCATACTTCCAAATTTTTCACAGAAAATATATATTGGATCAATTTTTAAAACAAGAAAGTTAGGGTATATTTAAAAAGGAGTATGATACGTAAACTGTTCTATAATATTCTACATTTTATATATTCATTTGTTAATTTAAAAAAAATTAAGACCTGGTATTTACAACAAGTTCACCATATTTTAAATTACTGTAGAGGAAGAAGAATGGGGAATAAAGGACATGATTTCAAAAAATGGAAAATAGGTCACATGAGGAAAGACTAAATTAGGGTGTTTTGAGTTACTTTCTCTGAGTCTATGAAAACCTTTCACCAGTGGGATTTATCTCCCTTGCTCTCCATTTCCCTCAAGGATCAAAACAAAACTATTTGTAGCTAAAGGAGAAAAAATTTCACTTGGATATAGAGTTTAACCCACTGTGAGAGGTTGTGAAAATAGGAAGAATGTTGTCTTAGGGATCTCCAGAGAAACAGGACAAACAGGATATATATATATATATAAGTATATAAGAGGAGATTTATTATAGGACTGGCTCATTCAATTATGGAGGCCAAGAAGTCCCTTGATTGTCCCTCTGCAAACTAGAGACCCAGGAAACCCACTCGTGTAATTCAGCCCAAGTCTGAAGGCCTGAAGACCAAGGGAGCCAGTGGTGTAACTCTCAGTCCAGGAATGAAGGCCTGCTCAGATGTCTGAAGGCAGGAGAAAGAGAATGTGTCTTTCCTTCACCTTTTTGTCTTGTTCAGGCCCTCAGAGGATTAGAGGATGTCTTCCCACATTGGTGAGGGCAGATTTCCTTTATTCAGTCTACTACAACTTATTTTACTTTATTCAGTACTACTAATACTACAAATGCTAATCTCTTTCAGAAACACGCTCAAAGACATACCCAGAAATGTTTTATCAGCTATCTGGGCATCCTTTAGCCCAGTCAAGTTGATGCATAAAATTAACCAGGACAAACGGGATGTCAGACAAACCTGCATTTTAAATTGAAACTCCACTATTTACTGGCTGTGTGATCTTGGGAACATTACCTAATCCCTCTTGACTTCAGTTTCTTCACTTGCAAATTATAGCTAAATGCCTGACAATTGTAGGATTGGTGTGCAATGAGTTAATGTACATAATGAGTTAACATATCTAAAGCATCTACCATGCCTGTTGAATATTTGTAGTTTTTTTTTTTAATCAATGTTCCCTTCTTAAATTATTTACACCAGTATATCTCCACTGGAGTCCAAAAACCCCCCAAGAGATGAGGAATCTCCAGTATCTTCCTAGATCAGTTTTCTCTCAGAATTTTAATGTTTTGTGATTGCATCTTGTTGATAATCAGAGATAAATAACACATGTGTATTCTAGATTACTTGTGTGTTGATCTTTAGCATAAAACTTTGGTAACTTTGATTGTACTTGACTTTATGATCCCAAAAGCACTTCATTCCCTGAGTGCCAGCCACATTGCCCTCCTTGTTGTTCCTTCAACCTATTAGATGTGCTTCCACCTCAGGTCCTTATATTTGTTGTTCCCTCTGCCCAAATTGCTCCTACTTCTTCAGATCTTAACCCAAATGTCATTTCTCAGTGGGGAACTTCCTGCATTTTTCTTTCACTGACACTCCCTATCTCTCTCTTCCTTGCTATATTTTTTCTCATCATCTTGCATGCTACATATTTTACTTATCTACTTCTCACTAAAATGGAAGCTCCATGAAAGCAGGGTTTGGTTTTGCTTTTAGTTATTATAGTTCCAGATCTAGTACTTAGGCACCCAATAAATATGTTATATAAATGAATGCATTATATTATCAGTATCAATGAAAGCAATTGATTTTTTATTGTTGTTGTAACATATTTGGATACCTGGCAGTTAATTTAGTAGTTTCCAAAATGCATTCAAAGATGAATTTGAGGAGAATCCCCAGATTCTCAGTTTGAGATACAAAGGAATAGTTGCAGATAACAGAATCCACTTCATCCAGTTTAAGGAGGAAGGAATGTATTATATAGTACTGAGTGCCTTATAGAATTTCTTGGCAAGCCTCTGAACAAAGCTTTAATTCATGCAGTCAGGTAAACACAGCAAGGAGTGATATCCTACCAGCCCACAAGACTACTGTAGTGGAAATTCCCATACCATTTGAACCTCTGTGCCTACTAGGGCAGAAGAACCACATGCTCCTGTTGCCACGTGGGCCAGAAAAATTATTTTATGCTCATACAACTGCTGCCTCATGTTGCTTGCTTACTTCCAAGTCTCATGTGAGTGTGTTTCCTTGGAAATTTTTAATTTTAGTGTAGAATTCAGCTACAAGGGAAATCCTGAGAATGTTCTACCTGCCTAGCCCCTTCAGTTCAGTAAAGCACATTAAAAGTGGGGCAGAGTGGGCATAAGAGAGTCAAACTGCAGTTTCTGTAGCAGCCTACCCACTTGCCATTCAACATACAGAAACACTCTTATTAAAATTTCCATTTCAGCCTAATGCTCATTTCTTTTATAGTTCAGTAACAATCTCATCCTGATATACCGAAATCTATTGGATAATTTATAAAGTTGGCTACCACTAATCTACCACATATTAAACAAGGGGTTACAGTACTATTCAGCAATAAAAAGAAATGAACTATTGATACACATTATAACTTGGACGAATCTCAAAGGCATTACGCTAAAGGAAAGAAGGCAGACTTGAAAGGTTATATACTCTAAGATTTCCATTGATAAGGCATTCTCAAAAAGACAAAACTGTGGAAATAGAAATATCAGTGGTTGTCAGGGGTTGGAGTGGTGATAGGGAGATGTAACTACAAAGGATTAACACAAGGGAGAGTTTTAGAGGTGATGAAACTGTTTTACATCTTGATTTGGCAGTAGTTACCACATGTGTTAAAATTTATAGAACTGTACACCAAAAAAGTCTATAGTACTTCATGTTAATTTAAAAATTAAATTTTTAGAAAAGTTGTGAAACATAATGAATGCTAAAGTTGACGATGTATTAGATTTTAGAGATATTAAATATTTATTAATTTTAGAAAAAACTAAGGAAACAAGGGAGGAAAATCATTAATATAGTTATATACATACAAGAACAAGGAAGAAATATGAGCAGTTACAATAATTTTAATTTTGGCAATTGCTTTTGGGATTATCTTTGGTATTGGTAAGTTTCTTTCTCCATGTTCCCTTTGTTTTCAGCCAACATTTTATCTGGTCCTGGTTCTTTGTCTTTGTCTTCTGCAATACAAGCTTAATTCCTGGGTAGTCTGAGCTTTAGTGGGCCTAACTAAGGGAGGTTGTTGTAGTCTTCTGTTAACTTTTGTCACTGGACATTACAATAATAGGTAGCACTCCATAGAAATCCCTGCGCTCCATCATAGAAAATCAAGTAAAACATCATGATAAACATTTTTTTCCTTCCTGTTCCATTGACAAGAAAAACCCCAAAAGACTAAGCAGCAATCTCAACCTCCAGTTCAATTGTGTCCCCTGATGAAATATTCTTCTGCTGAACACCAAGACCTCCAAATGAGCAGGGTCCGAAATAATGAACTTGGAAGCAAAAATTTTGTGCATTGGTCAGTCAGTGTTAAGATGAGAAATACCACCGCTACTTCACTCTCGATTTCTGGCTTTGGGAGAAACAGCACCATATATTAGACATTAGTTCAGGGAATGTAGTTTATTCTGAAGGACACCCCCTGCAATGTCAAAAGGTGCTGTTTCTCAGCTCACACAGTAAGTCTTCCTTAGATCATTCTGCTATGCCATAAGTCAATTGCTTCTGAGTAAAGGTTTTGTCCAAATACTTGGAAACCCCAAAAACCCACTGGCCTTAATTATTTTGCTGTAAAATAAGTTTCTTGATTAAAAGCTATACTGTGTGAAAAGAGGCATGATATAAATAAGGTATTCATTAAATCAACAGAAGCAGCACGGTAACCCAGGAAGATAAACCATATTCAGATTGTTTATTTCAGTAAACAGTGTATTGTTGAGAACAAAATACTGTTTGCTCCATGATGGGAGACCCAACATAATAACCAGAAGGCAGACTGGTCCTCTCATTATAGCATACACTATCGAGGGCTCACTATTGATCTGTACTGCTAGCAGATTTGGGCATTCAGCTATGGTAGCAGCCGGGTCAGCCTTGGAGAGAGGCAAGTAATTTTTTACTGAGGCATGAACAATATTCATGTCTGCTATGATGGAACATTGTTTATGAGCTAATTGACACAGTGAAGTCGCATGGGAAAGAAGAACTAGTGGGTCATCTTGTTTACCTGGTTAATGAACATTTGATAAAAATTCACATGGGACGTTAATATTCTCACATGCTGGACACATTTTTAAAAATTCATTTACATAATTCTTCCCCAATCTTTCTTATCAGCAAGGTTCCAAACTTATTCCTCCCAACTGTTTTGACATAGTTAAAACCTTTAACCACTACCCATGAATTGGTATAAATCTGATAGCATGTCACCTTTTTCCAGGCAAAGTACACCATAAGGTTGTACCTGTTGGAGGACTTCTCCTCTCCATTGTCCTTCAGGGCCACTCATGATTTATTTGTTAATCTATATAAAAGCAGAAGGCTAACTGAGTTGTTTCAAAACATAATTATCAGGCCAAGAAGCCTGAACTAAAATCAAGAAAAAACGGAACCACTTGGAAAAACAATATTATCCTGAATGCCAATACCAGTTTTTCCTTCAAGACACATTGTTCAAAGAATGCCCTGCAATAATAAGTTTGTTTGTGAACGATATACCCAATATTTGCATGTCTATTCACTAATATTGACCTTACTTGGAACAGGAGGATATTAAAGCTGAGCCATCAGATATTAAAGCACAGCCATTCTGTGTCCTGACAATTCTTTAACCATTTTATCACCTTCCCAATTTAAAAAAAAATGCAAGTGTGATTGGCATGCAGAGATTCTGCAAATCCATTACCCAGATCTCGGATAAGAGCAATGAAAGAAAATATATTTTAGTCCTTATTAAAGGTCAGGGATATGCAATTCTTATTTAGTGCGGTATATTTCAGTCAAATTATCCGAAAAAAATAGATGGCCGATATACGTTTAAAGAATGGTTTTAAATGTTAAGCACTGTGAGGAAGTCAACAGCTATAGAACCTTAGAGAAAGATTGGCCTTTAAAGATCACTGAGCCAAATCCCATCTTAAATCCCTGAATCCTCTCTGCAATTCTCCCTCAAATGACATTTCATCCTTAAAAAAAAATTCAGTGACTGAGAAATCATTATCTTCTAAGGCAGCCAGCCTACCTATGGACAGCTCTCACAGCAAGTCTTTCTTCAGGGGAGCCAAAAATCTGTCTCCTATTGTCATAATTCTTACTCTAGAGTTCACATAGGACAGGTCTCACTCCTCTTTCAATGATGATCCTTTAGAGAGCTTCATCCCTTCTCAATCTTTTCTTTTCCCTATAGGATAAACATCCCTAGTTTCTTCCATCATTTTTCACAAGGATTTGACTTTCTATGAACCTCAATTTTCCAGTATTCCTCTTAAAATTTATATTCAAATTGATATCATAGCACAGCTTTAGTCTATAAATAGGATAGAGTAGAAGTATAATTTTCCTTATTCTACAGAGATTACAGTTCTATTTTTGCAGTGTAATGTCAAGGTGGATTTTCTAGAAGTCACATTAACATTCAGTATAATTGCTAACATTCATTAGGTGCTCACCAGGTGCCAGGCACCTTGAAGAGTCTCATATGCATCATCTCATTTAATTCTCCTGACAACCACCTATGAAGTAGGTACTATTTTTATGCTGACTTTCAAATGAGAAAAATAAACCCTAGACAAAATAAGTACCCTACCCAAGGTCAATCCCCAAAATTTGAATTATACCCAAAAATTTCCAGAAAAGTAGTAACTAGCACCTATTCCCATTTTATACAACGAAAAACTTAGGCTTAGGGAAGCATAATAAAATAATTTGAAACTAAGAACTGGCTTATCTGAACAAGTTTATTTTATATATACGCAGGTTCTGAATCTTATATCTATCTCTTACACAATTAATCTAACTGGATTCAGTGCATCATTCTGCCCTGTCGAAGTTTTTAGAAGATACTGATTTTATCATCTAAAATATTTTTATACCTGCTACTTTTTTTACAACTGCAACTCTTATAAGGAAGGCTTCCATGTATTCGAGTTGCTAACACATTACACTGCATAGAAAAAGAAGGTCCAAGAAAGAGTCATCCACAAGCCATGAGAAACCTCTTTCCAGATGCCCAGTCTACTTATCAGACCTTATCAGCAGTCATTCAGCCCTTAATACATTACCTCATTCAGTTCACATTTCTCCTTTTGGTCCACAAGTATACAAAGAATTTAAGTATCATACTGAAATGTAGATTTGTCATCCCAGATGAAACATAGTAATCCTATCAAAAAAGAATATCATATGAACATGAAGTAATTTAGGGGTAATGAATCCATCTTGGATCTTAGTGATTACCATTTCTACTTCTAATTATTTATTATGCTTAAAAAACACTAGATCAGATATACATTAAGTTGTTTCCATACTCATAATATCATGTATTTTTCATGTAATTATGTATAACACTCTCTGCATCATCGAAATCAAATTTGAGTTCCAGTATCTTCCCACTCAGTCTTAAAAGTCTTCTGAATTGATTTTGGCTAGTCAGCATGGCGTGTTGCTTTTTATAATCCGTGCTTGTGAGATTGACCTCTTGGGCATCTTTAATATCAACAGTATAACTTTAGGGTTTTGCTTGCATTTCCCATTTAGTTAAACTTATAGTTTTACTTTTCCCTTAATTGAATTACCCATCAATGCAAGTGAATTACCTTTTCTTGAAAGTCATCCAGAAACTTTTGATGGATGTGTGCTTGGCACCTGAGTAATAATCCTTTAAGACCACGAATCTGTTGTACAGTCTTTCCTGGCTTTGAAATGCTATAAAAGTACTGAATTCAGCTATTTTCTACTACCTTTGATTTCTCTGTTTGGCATTTAATAGTCATACTTTGTATAAAATAGTGTTTCCTGATTTATTTTTAAAACATGTAAAGCAACGTTAAGGATTCAAACTTACGTTAAAATACTACCACATATGACTGCATCATCACTCACAAATATAATAACCAATGCCAGGCACGGTGGCTCATACCTGTAATCCTAGCACTTTGGGAGGCCAAAGCAAGAGGATTGCTTGAGCCCAGGAGTTCGAGACCAGTTTAGAAAACTTAGTGAGACCTCATTATCTCCACAAAAAGTCAAGATTTAACCAGGAGTGGTGGCATGTGCCTGTAGTTCCAGCTACTTGGGAGGCTGAGGCTGAAGGATTGCCTGAGTCCAGGAAGTAGAGGCTGCAGTGAGCCATGATCGTGCCACTGCACGCCAGCCTGGGCAAAACAGTGAGACTCCAACTCAGAAAAATAAATAAATAAATAAATAAAATGATAATAACTACTCAGAAGCATAGAGGCTGGGGCATGTTTCTTTTGCTTTTTAGGAAATACCCAGATTTTACATTTGTCAAAATATGAAGATATGTAACTCTGACAATTGAAGAAATACAACAGTTATACTTATTTTTGAGGAACTTAGGTCTCCCAGATTGTGCTGCTATTTTAAAGCAGTACACAATTGAGAATTTTCAACAGTATATTTCTGGTCTCTATTCACTATCTACAGTATAAAACAGAGATTGAAGCTGTTTAAGAAGAAACAAAGCTTATTCATCTAAATCTAATATTATGAAAATATTTTGTTTAAAATACTTTATATTTTCTAACTGAATACCAAGTTTCTTTCATGTATGTTTTGTAATGCTAGTGTTATGGCCACTGTCCTGTCACAATTAGTTTTATTTTAAATATATCTGTAAAGCTATTATCCCTCTGAGAGATAAAAAGGGTCACTTTCCTTTTCTAAAACACAGAATTATTCAAAAGAGCTTAATAACTGTTCTGCTAATGTGATTCTTACTATACCTCTGAGAGAAAATGCTCCTTGAGATAGAGTCAGAACAAGTATCATTTGTAATGTTAATGTATTTTGCCTGAGAAAGACTCAGCTGTGTCATTTCCCCACACGCTGGCCAGATCCCAATGAGGTTTTGGTAATAGAGCACAGGACACACATTCCCATTTTTCACTTCAGTTTAGAAATAAAAATTACATTAGCCATTTATAATATGCCTATTAGCGTTCCTTTGATAATTTTCTGATTCTCAGCATTTATGGAGTAGACCTTGAATTTTGATATCACAAATCCTAATTGGCATTTAATGATTTTTCTTCTTGTTAGCAAAATGAGGCAGCCTAAGTCATTTACAGGGATACTCTGTTAAATTTTTATCATAAACTTAAAAAATAAAATAAAATTACAAAAACTATTTGAACAAGAACCAGCCCAGCTCTTTCTCTTTAAAAAGTGGGGGCTGGTGGGCGAGAGGTCATAAATATGGTGTTTTTAGGGTTAATCAATGACTCAGGTTTGAATCTTACTCAGGAAAGAAACATCAAGATGTGATTTCAAACCTATTCAGGAAATAAGTAATTTTTTTTCTAAGCAATGGAAGGAATGAATTATGTGAACAGCATTAGCTATCATCAGAAATGGAGTTTATTCACATCAGAAACTAAATAAAACAGTTTTTACAGAGTAAAAATTAGTTATTTTACTTGTACCACACTCACATGCTTCATCCCATTCTCATTTCATTCCTGTTTATAATTGCTAGAGTATAATTGAATAGGTCTTAAATCTTGGTTCTACTATCACTTTCCCAAAAATGATACATTACAGATTGTATACAGCTGACAGATTTATGCACCTATGAACAACTCAAATTATTAGTAAGTAATATGTTACATGTATCTTGTTTTTAAAATAATACATTAAATAAAAAATTAGTCCCCCTACTTATTTAAGTTCAAATTGCTTAGCCTAGAGTTCATGGCCCCTTCATGCTCTGGCCTCAGACTGAGTTTTCATTCTTACCATTAACCATTTCCTTCAAATTAGTTACAATCCAGCCAAACATACTGTTTCTAAAGTAAATTCATATGCCAGGAACAGTGACTCATGCCTGTAATCCCAGCACTTTGGGAGGCCAAGGCAGGAGGATCACTTGAACCCAGGAGTTCAAGACCAGCCTGGGTAACATAGCAAGGCTTCATCTCTCCAAAAAATAATTTTTAAAAAATTAGCTGGGCATAGGTCATGCCTGTAGTTCCAGTAATTCAGGATCTGAGGCGGAAAGATCACCTGAGCTTAGGAGGTGGAGGCTGCACTAAGCCACAATCGTGCCATTACACCCCAGCCTGGGTAAAAAAGTGAAACTCCAGCTCAAAAAAAAGAGAGAAAGAGAGACCAGGTTGGCTCACACCTGTAATATCAGTACTTTGGGATGCCAAGGCAGGACTGCCTGAGCCCAGGAGTTCGAGACCAGCCTAGGCAACATAGCGAGATCTCAACTCTACAAAATAAAATTTAAAAATTAGCCAGGCATGGTGGCACACATGTGGTCCCAGCTACTCGGGAAGGCTGAAGCAGAAGGATGACCTGAGCCTAGAAGTTGGAAGATAAAGTGAGCCATGATCTTGGCGTTGCACTCCAGGCTGAGGGACAAAATGAGACCCCGTCTCAAAAACATAAATAAAAATAAATCCCATACCAAAAAAGAAATGCCTTTATCAATCAATAACCCCACAGGTCTAAATCCTCAAAGTACATGTGAACTAGAAATAAATCCAGGGAAAATTGTCTGTTATAAAATGTGGCATTGGGAGAAGAAAAAATAAAATTGCCTCCTTGAAATTCATATCCACAAGCCAAACCACACTTGAGCTTATAGCCCAATCTCATACTACGGGGGATATCCAAAAAATCTCAGGCAAGAAAATTTAATTTAAAATGTTTCTGTGTTGGTAGGCACCACCCCACACACCCACTTAACCCCATGTTTGGTAAGAACAAATGTAAATAGTCACTGGAGGTATAAATTGTCAACATAGGACTCAAAATCATTAAACAGATAAAATTCCAAAAAATGTGAACTAATAGTTAAAACTTACAAAATGCACAAAGAAACAAGTCGCCTTGGGTTCTGAGAGGTAGTAGAGGCAACAGATAGCAAAATCACATGCATAATGACCTCAGGTATTGGAATAATAAGACAAAGAATAAATGTTAAATATGTTTACCATATTTAAAAAATGAAAACATCCCTGAAATATCTAAGGGGAAAAATAAGAGAATTTAAGAGAGAGAGAGAGAAAAGGAAGGAAGGAAATTTAGAAATTAAAAGCATAATAACAATAGTAATTAAAAAACTCAACAGATTCTCCTTTTCCACTCTCCATTTTCCATTATTAGGCATACAAACATTGATTATGCAAGTACCCTTGTTAATGAGGTGTGCCCCTCCTTCCCCTAGCAGTTTCCCTTAACTGCCAACCCCACCCCCCTGACAGTGTCCCACTACTGCCAATCCCTTTCTTATAGTATTATAACAATTCCTTTACTTAATAAAGATCTATAAAAACAACTACCACTGAACATTATACTTAATGGTTCAAACATTCCTTCTCAGATCAGAAAAATTATCAGAATGCCCAACTTTTTCAATCTTGTATGGGAGTCTCTAGATAATACCAAAAGGGCATAAGAGGAAATAGAAATAGAAAGAAGAGAATAAATTAAAATATCATTATTTGCAAGTGATATCACTTTGTAAAAAAAACTATTAGAATCCATAGGTAGTCTATAAAATTAAGAAAAAGAGTTCAATAAGTTTGCAGAATATAAAATCAGCATGTAAAAATCTATTGCATTTCTATACACCAGCAATAAAGAATTGGAAAGGAAGATTTTAAAACTAAAATAAAAATTTTAAAAATACTCAGAAATAAATGTAATAAAACCTGCAAAACCATTATTGACAAAATATACAACTATTTTTACTAAAATACTTTACATTAAAGAAGACATAAATAAATCAAGAGATATACAATAATCATGAACTAAAAGATCCAATATCATAAAGCTGCCAATTCTATAATTGATATGTAAATTCAATATAATACCAATAAAAATTTCAACAAGTATTTATTTTCCTGTGTGTGTGTAAATTAACATGTTGAGTCTAAAATGTATACTGAGTTTCAAATGTCAAAAACTTGTCAAGACACTATTCTATTCAGGGAGAAGAAAAAATATTTGAAAGTTACCCTATTAGATATCAAGATTTATTTGAAAATTATAGAAATTAAAATCAGTGTGGTCTTGACATGGATTGATAATTAGAGAAATGGAATAGAATAAAGAGCTTAGAAAAAGACTCATACATCACTTGATATATGACCAAAGTGATATTGAAAATTTATGGAAGATAAATTGGCTTTTCAATAGACAGTGTTGCAACACTGAATATTGATATGTAGGAAAAATGATATTGTATCTCTACCTAATGCCATTACCAACTATCAGTTTCATTTGGTTTACTAATCTATATGTGACTACAAAAACTACAATTAGAATACAAGAAAATATTTTCATGACCTCGCTATGGAAAAATTTTCAAAACAAAATGCACAAACTTAAAGGAAATTGTTGATTAAACTGACTACATAAAAATTAAGAATGATTTTCCTCAAAAGACACCATAAAATATTTTAAACAAATAAACAAAAAGACACAAATAGAAGAAGATATTCCTGGAAGAAGGATTTATATCCAGAATATGTAAAGAATTCTTATAAAACAATAAAAATGGAGAAACCAACAAAGCTTTTTTAAAACATTCTTTCAACAGATTTTATTATCAACTACTTACAAATGCTTCCTAAATCTCTACCTCAATGTCCTGTAACCACATCAATTTCAATAAATTTAAAATTAAAATAATCTTTTTCCTAAACTTGGAGTCATCCATCTCAAAACTGGTAGTCATATTTAACACTTAATTTATTTTGCTTTTCACATTCAATTAGTCACTAAATACAATCACTTCTTCCTCTGCAAAGTTTCTCATATTTTTGTCCTTTTCATTTCTCTGTCACTGTCATAATTCACAGCTTCATTTTCTTGAACCTGTGATGAACTCCTAACTGGGTCTCCCTGCCTCAAATTTCTCACTTTCACACTATTCCTGCTTACTGCTCAACTGGTCTAGATTAATCTACATTAACCACAATTTATTCTTAAATGAAAACACTTTTAATCATGGCCATATAACAAAATATTGTTGAATCTTATCTAGGAATGAGGAGTGGCTTTTTGGTTAAACAAATCATGAAACTTGATAGATGACAGCAGCCCAATTTGGTGGAGATTATATGGACTCTAATTTGTTAACCACATGAAAAAATAAAATTATATTCCTAAAACACACTATATTTGTTTTAAATTAGATGAATAAATACCTAAAATTGAATCACTTTTTAAGAAAATACAAGAGACTATCTTTAAAACCCTAACAAAGAAGAGGTTTCTTAACTAAGGCACAATAAGGACAAAATATATAGAAAAGATGATATATTTGACTGCATTAAAATTTAATATTTGTGTTTACCAAATAATACAATGAAAGGTTAAATCATAAATTGAAAGAAAAGATCTGCACTACAAATTACTGTCAAATGGTTACAATGGTATACAAAATATATGTTTAAAAAAAAAAACTTGTCCAAACCAATGGTAAAAAGAGAACCCAGTGGAAAATAGGCAACCATCCTGGAAAGTGATAGAAGTGAAAACATGACTAAAAATGATAAGAACTCAGGGGTATGCAAATTAAAATTACATTGAGCTACCCGATTGGCAAGAGTTTAAAAAGGACAACATCAAGGATAGGACATAGTTGTGGCACAAATAAAAACTTTTACATGACTGTTGGGAATGTAAATCAATACAACACTCTGAAAAAACATCATGGCATTACCTGTATACAATAAAGCTGATACACTTATGCTATAACCCAGCAATCACACTCCAAAAAATATATGTCTCCCCCAGAAATATTTGCATATGTATACCATAGTACTTGTAAAAAAATGCTCATACCGGCACTGTTGATTATAGCAAAACCTGGAAACAACCCAAATGTCTGTCAACAATACAACAGAAAAAGTTGTGGTATACAATGGAACTTCACATACAACGATACAAATTTTAAAACTACAGCTACAGCAAGCAACATGGGTGAATCCCCAAAACATAATATTAAACAAAAAAGTAAGCTATATAAAATGTATATAATATAGTCTGAGTCATATAAAGCACAGAAACATGTACCATCCACGTGGATGTTTTAAAAATATAGCAATACTGTTGGTTCTTTGCAATCTGAAGGCAAGCAATCTATTTACTAGAAACTTGAATATAATGTTATGAATTCCCTGGAAGCCAGCCAAGGAGCTTCCATCAATCCTTTTTCAGAAACTGGTGAGGTATAAATTAGACAGGAAGGAAAAGAGAATGAATCATGAACAGTAGAATGAGAAAAGTACACATACTTTTCTTTGACACCAAAATCAACACATTTCAATATTTCAACTTTCTTTCTTTTACCTATTTTTCAAAGTTCAAGTAAGCACTCTTATTTTTCCTTACATGCTTTTATAAAATGTTCAAGATATTATTGACCAGAGAATACAATAATAAGTTATATTAACATGAACATTACAACATAAAGCAATGAACCATGTCCAAAGGCCTGGTTTCTAGTTCCAGTTTCATAATTAGTCATGTGTCCTACATCAAGTCATGCAACCTCACTGGGCTTACGTTTTCTCTCCTGTTAAAACAGAGATAATTATGTCAGAATGTCCTACTGAAAATTAAAACATACATATTTTTAAAGTTCCTGTGTGGTGCCCAACATACAATAGGCATTCAACAAATATCGGTTCCCTACTACCATCACTGTGCTACTTAATCATCTGTATTATTTAAAAATAAGACATGCAGGGGCAAAATTGGAACTCAGAAGGCAAGCAGCTGCTTAATTTGTTCTCATTCCATAATTATGAGGTCACCAAATCTGTTGAAAATATGTTTATAAGCCTGTTGTGACAAAAAAAGAAAAAAGAGGTCATGGTAACTCTAAAGAACATGTCCTTTTCCTTAGCTATTAACATCACTATAAATTCAGTAATTCCACTAGTTTATTTTATCTTCCTATTTTATATCAGTCCTTTACCAGTTTGATAATAATCATGTCCTATCATTTGTTTCCTGTTCTCTTATGTTGTTTTCTCATGACCCACATCCCAAACTCCTAATCTCTTCCTCCTTTAGGTTGTCACTGGCTGCTGAACATACAGCCTCATTTTAATGCTCATGCAAAGAATTAACCTGTTGTCAGCATACCTAATTTCTAAGACTGCTCAGACCTACTTTCCGTAGCTCCAACAGTTGAACATAGTAGTCTGTCTACAGCCACAACCAGGAAGTTGGGCACTCAAAATATGAACCCAAAAAACATGTTATCTGATACATACCATAATTTATACGTTTGTAAGGTATTTGTAAATGCACCCCTAATTTCTAAACTAACTCAGAATGGAGCTTTGAACTCAACCTATTGCTGTTACTTACTTCAACAGAATGAGTCCAGACTTCTTGCCTGAATCCATTTTCTGTATCCATGCTTTCAATTTCACTGTGCCTAACACAAGATATACACCAAGCTGATCATTAATAAATCTTGTCGCCTGACAGATTATTATTAAAGAATGTAACATAGTCAATAGGAAGGTCACATTTCCCCACCTTCTGGATCCGGATCAGGCCATGTAACTAGCTTTGCCAATGAAATGTGAGTGGCGATATGCCTCACTTTCTCCCATGTGGTCCTCCACACGCTTTGCTTGTCAGTTGGCCAACTGGAGGGCACCCAGTGAAGGAATCTGGAGGCACTGCTGGGAAGTAGAAGCACCAGATGGAAAGAATCTAAGTCCTTGACTCAACATAGGGAAGAAAACCCCTAGGAGACCCTCCCTCCTGATCTATTTTGGTCTATGGCATCAATAAAAAATAAAATGTTTTTGTATTAAGCAACTGAAACTTGAAAGTTATTTCTCACAGCAACTAGTGTTAATTACTCTAATATCAAGAACCACTTTATTACCTGACAGTTTACATGTCAGAATAAAACACAAGAAAAAGCTGTGGAATCTTCCTAAAAGTAATTTTGATAACTTGGGTAACTGCAGTTTTTTAATGAAATTATTCATATTCTCTATTCAGAACACCTTGGATTTAGTATATAAGCTCCCCAAGCTTCTTAAATGTCTCACGCAAACACTTTCGACTTTATTTATTTATGACCAAAGCAAATCTACATCCATTACTTGCAGTAAAGCAAACTTGATTCTAAGAAAACTAAATATCCTTGAGAATATTTTCTCATATATTCTGGCTCTGATCTGTTGGTATAATTTTGGTTGTGATTGTCCTAGTCAAGACTATATTTGTGAGTTATATGCATTGTGTAAATGTGAACTCCCTAAGTATAAAGTAGCAAAGATACAGCAATGTAATATCAGTAAATAATTTGGGCAATATTTAGAGCATATCAAATACATTTATTTTATTCTTAGTAATTCCTAGTCCCTGGTCATTTCAAAGCTCTTATAATAATAGACAAGCTATTGTTATAGTTAGCTCCTATCATAGTTTCTTCCATAATATTAAAAAATGCCCTTTCTACCTTTAGGATTAAGCTGTGAAGCTTCGTGCTTATGAGTTAAAGATATATGTATTGGGAGACAATTCTCCATGAGTCTTTCATGTTTCTCTACATCTTGTGAAAAGAGGCACTGACAGTCTTTTATTCTGTATTTTCTTTTCAAAGATGATCACACAAAAAACTGTCTTGGAGGACAGAGATAGCATAAGGGGGGCCCCCCAAAACTCCAGTATTTATATATAAAAAATTGTGTATTTATTCTTACATGTTTAAACTTCAGACACCTTCAAAATACTCTGTTTGATGCAATATAGTGAGATGCTTTTTCCACTGTTTAAAACAGTTTTTAAACTTGTCAATTTTTTTTTAAAGATGTGGAGTACAAACCAGAGTTAGGTATATGAATGTTCATTATGCAGGTACCCTTGCTGATTAGGTGTGCCCCCCCTCCCCTGGAAGTTTCCCTCAACTGTCAATCCCACTACTGCCAATCCCTGTCTTACAGTATTATGATTGTTCAAGGTCCACTTATGGGTGAGAACATATGGTACTCTGTTCTGTGTTTCTGTGATAGATAACTGAGTGTTATAGACTCCAAATCCATCTAAGTTGCTGCGAAGTCCATCTGTTTGTCTTTCTTTTTGGCTGCATAATATTCCATTATGTATATGTACCACATTTTTTTAATCCAGTCCAGCTTCAGTGGGCAGCATGGTTGGTTCCATGTTTTTGCTTTTGTGAACAGAACTGCAACAAACATGCGTGTGCAGGTATCTTTTTGTTAAACTCGTCAATTTTGATGTCTTTTAGTGCTTCTGTCATTTTTTTTTCACCTCTCCCACATCAGTAAAACAATTTTCTTTGCGGACGTTTTTCATTTGGAAAAAAAAAAGTTGCTGGGGGCAAGATCAGGGGAATAGGGAGGGTGAGGCACAAGGGTCATGCCATTTTTGGCCAAAAACTTCTGAACCCTCATCAAGGTGTGGACAGGACCACTTATAAATCACCCATCATGAAATGGGAAAAGACGTTGAAAGAATCTCAAAAAAAATTCACTGAAGCTAATTGCAGCCTCTCATAACAATGCTTGCTAGTACACTGATTCTGATGGACTTCTAGAACACTTACCTACCTGGGGAAGCCTGTATTGCAAGGGACCCATCCTCCAAAAGATAATTCTGGAGTTTTCTGGGGCCCCCTCATATATGCCAACGTAGTGTCCAAATGATCACATAGGCCCAAGTGCACCTTGCTGGACACTAGTGTAGGAAGACAACCAGAATAGCCATTGGCAGCAGAGACCACTTAAATCTAGAAACCTCTGTATCCTCCTACAATCATGTGGTCACACAGCCTCACCCCCAAATATATCCAGATACCATTTTGTAATGGTATCGAAGGAGGAAAAAGAAATATCAGATCTCAGCCATGCCCACTCTCACCTCTCCTTTTCAACATAATTTTGGAAGTCCAAGCTAGAGCAATCAGACAAGCAAAGGAGATCAGCAGTATCCAAATCGAAAAAGAGGAAGTCAAGTTATCCCACTTTGCAGATGACATGATTATATGCCTCAAAAACCCAAGAGAATCTGTCAAAAACCTCCTTGCACTCATAAAACTTTGGTAAAATCTCAGGGTATAAAATCAATGTGCAAAAGACATTCGCATTTCTATACACCAACAGCAAATAAACAGAAACCCAGATAAAAAGCACAATCCCATTCACAATAGCCAGAAAAAAAATCAAGTACTTTGGCATCTTCCTAACCTAAAAAACACTGCTCAAAGAGATCAAAAATGTCACAAACAAATGGAAAAATATTCCATGTTCATGGATTGGAAGAATCAACATTGTTAAGATGTCCATCCTAACTAAGGCAATCTACAGATTTAATGCAATATCCATTAAATTGCCAGCAGCATTCTTCTAAGACCTGGAAATGACAATACAGGAATTCATATGGAAACATAAATGACCACAAATCACCAAAATAATCCTCAGCAACAAAAGCAAAGCAGGAGGTATCACACTCCCAGACTTTAAACTCTACTATAAAACTACAGTAATCAAAATAGCCTCGTATTGGTATCAACACAGGCATATAGACCAATGGAACAGGATAGAGTTTCCAGAAGCAAAACCTCGATTTCTCAACCAATTCGTCTTCAACAAAGCCTCCATCCCAACGAATTGGGAGAGCAGAACCTATTCAGTAAATGGTGCTGGGAAAACCGACTGACCACATGCAGAAGATTAAAACAAGATTCCTACCTCTCCCCATAAACAAAAATCAACTCTAAATGGATCAAAGACCTAAATATAAAACCTCAAACTATAAGAACCTTAGAAAATGCAGGAGATATCGTTATGGAAATTGGAACTGGCAACCAATTCCTGATCAAAATCTTAAACGTCCATGCCATAAGTGATAAGATAGACAAGTGGGACACCATCAAACTGACAAACTACTACAAAGCCAAAGGAACCATCAAGAGAGCAGGGAGACAGCCCACAGACTGGGAAAAAATATTTGCCAACTCCATGTCTGACAAAGGCCTAACATCTAGGATCTACAAGGAACTCAAAAGAAAAAAACAAACAGCCCCATTACAAAGTGGGCAAAAGATATGAACAGACAGTTCTCAAAAGAAGACATATGAGTAGCCAACAGATACATGAAAAAATGCTCAGTCTCACTAGTCATAAAAAAATGCAAATTAAAACTACACTGAAGCCGGGCTCGGTGGCTCAGCCTGTAATCCCACGCTTTGGGAGGCTGAGGTGAGTGGATTGCCTGAGCCGCGGTTCAAGATCCGCCTGGGCAACTTGGCGAGACCTCATCTCTACAATAAATCAAAAAATCAGCCGGGAGTGGTAGCGCACGCCTGTAGTTCCAGCTACTTGGAAGGCTGAGGCGGAAGGATCGCCGGAGCCCAGCAGATCGAGGCTGTGGTGGCCGGGAGCGGCTACTGCACTCCAGTCTGGGTGACAGAGTGAGACTCCAACTCTAAAAAAATAAAAAAATAATAAAACTACACTGAGATACTGTTGGGAGCCAACATCTATAGCTACATGGCTGAGGCCTGTAAAGGCCCATCTGGAAGATCGCCTCTGACATAGGATATCAGTTATACCTATAATATTGGCATGTGATTAGTGACCAGTGTGCATACATGGCAGTAAAACTTATAAGTAAATCTCAATACACCTGATGGAAAGTGCATAGCAGAATTATTTTTCTCTGTCTTTCTAAGTTTTACTTCTTTCTAGATATTTTTTAACTTCTATTTCCTGGTAGACTGGGTAGTCAGCTTTGGAAAGCTGTTTCCCCTAGGGCTAAGATTAGAAACTAAATTACCATGATAGTTTTGTCGCCCTGCCCCTAGCCAGGCAGAACGTTTTCTTTTGTTTCGTTAATTACCGAAAATCTGTCTGCTTCAGCCCATGGTCGCCATCTTGGCAGCCCTGCATTTCCTTGTTCAAGAGTGTGACAGCTACTATTTGATTTTTAGAGTAGACTTGTTAGGATAAAATATATACATATACACTCATAGTTGCATAAATTTATGCTTGCTGTTTTGTTTCCTTTTGATACATTATTCAAATATAATAATTACTATACGATTTATAAAAGAATTAATGATGAGGTATTAGCTTAATAGGATATAGCATAGTATTAAAGTCCAATCACTAGATCATATAAAAATTAAAGTTTAGACATATGAACATATGAATTATAGTAAAGTTTTGTAGTTTAAGAATAAATTTTAACTGAGTTATAAGGCATTACGTTAAATATAATAGGTTAATAGTATAACTGACAGTTAAGTCATTTAACTAAACTTATAGATTATAGTATAGTGTTAAGTTGATAATATTAATCGTTAAAAATATTGGGAGTTGGTGAACTTGGATTGAACCTAGAGTTAACTTAGAAAAGTTTTTTTGTATTAATCAGGGTATAGAACAAAGAGTATAATATGAATGATTCATTGAACATTATGGAAAACACTTTGAACGATTTGTATTGAAATTGTGCACCTGTGACCTTAATGTAAGCATGGCAGGCATCATGGAATTCGAATTGTTTGCTTGGAAATTGCAGATCTCGTGGTGGTCTTGTGATGCATAGTTTGTAAAGCACGGAACTTGTACGCCCCCAGTAAGTGATTATCACACTGCTGGAGGGTATAGAAAATGGTATATAAGTTGGAAGGAGTCCGAATAAAATTTGGCTTCAGTCCTGATCAGACTGTTCCCAGAAGAACTGCCTCCGAGTAGTCTCTTCTCGCTGTCCAGATTCTCTGGTGCGGGTCCTAACCCACCCTTGGTCAGTGCTGGTCACCGACAAGATACCATCTAACTCCTGTCAGGATGGCCATCATCAATAACTCAAAAACAACAGATGCTGGAGAGGATGCAGGGAAAAGGGAACACTTCTACACTGTTGGTGGGAGTGTAAACTAGTACAGCCTCTGTGGAAAACAATGTGGTGATTCCTAAAAGATCTAAAAATCGACCTTTCTTTTGACCCCACAATTCCCCACTGGGAATATACCTGGAAGAACTCAAATCACTCTATAAGAAAAATATCCGCACACGTATGTTTATTGCAGCATTGTTCACAGTAGCAAGAACATGGAACCAACCACGCTGCCTATCAAAAGAGGACTGGAATTTTTTAAATGTAGTACATATACACAATGGAATATTACGCAGCCACAAAGAACAAAATCATGAATTTCACAGCAAACTGGATGGACTTAGAGTCTAAAATATTGAGCGATCTTTCACAGAAACAAAGAACTGAGTATCGCATGTTCTCACTCATAAGTGGACCTTGAACAATCATTGTAATACTATAAGAAAAGGATTGGCAGCAGCAAGAAACTGCCAGGAGGGGAACACGAAAGTGCGACTGGTGGTAGTGGAAATCTGCCTGGGGAAGAGGGGTTGGGGCATACCTCATCAACAAGAGTACCTCCATAATAAACATTTGTATACCTAACCCTGGATTGTACCCACATCTCTAAAATAAAAAAAAATTAAAAAGAAAATAGAGAAAGAAAAAAAAAGAAAAATAAATCTGGGACATGCATAGCCAAAAATAAAAATAAAAGACCCTCTTCAGCAAACTTATAAATGCTAACTATAATGCCTATAGTATTGCAATTTACTATGATATAATCTTATGCAATACTAAACTACAATCAATTATAATGCACTGTACTATAAAAATGTCAGATCTGCCGGGCTCGGTGGCTCAGTCTGTAATATCGCGCCTTTAGGAGCCTGAGGTGAGTGGATTGCCTGAGCCCACGGGTTCGAGACCCGCCTGGGCAACTTGGCGAGACCTCATCTCTACAGTAAATCAAAAATTAGCCGGGCATGGTAGCGCGCGCCTGTAGTTCCAGCTACTTGGAAGTCTGAGGTGGAAGGATCGCCGGAGCCCAGCAGGTCGAGGCTGCGGTGGCCGGGAGCAGCCACTGCACTCCAGTCTGGGCGACAGAGTGAGACTCCAACTCAAAAAAAAAAAGTCAGAGCTAAGAATCTGAATCATTCAGAAGAGATTATTTAAATCAGGAAATATTGTTTACTGGCAAGTTTAAAGTTTGTCTCATCTTTTCCTTTCCCACTTCTGCCATGAGAAGGTATAGGAAACATTTTATTGTCACACTATATTAGTACACTTACAACCATTGGTAAATATAGGGCCACAGCAATTCCACTAAGAAAAAAACTCTAGTTTTTGAATCCCAGTATCTGTAAATGATAGTATAGATAAAAAGGACTAAAACCTACATAAGTGGTTTGAAAGTCCCCTGATCCAGTAAGATGAATTCCAAATTGATGAGAATGTCAACTCCTTGAGAATGGACTTGACTTGTCTTTGAATTCCTTCAATAACTAGCATAGTAAATAATGAATATATATTTGAATGTAATTTTTTTCTAATTTTTAATTTTAAAGATGTAGGGTGCAATTCAGGGTTTAGTGTACAAATGGTCATTATGCAGGTACCCTTGGCGTTGAGGTGTGCTACCTCCCCCGCCTGGCAGTTTCCCTCAACTGCCAATCCCACCCCCCAAATGTAATTTACTAATATTTTACTGATCATTTTGGAATTTATAGCTCTACTCTTTTAGTGTCTTTAAGCCTTTTGATTTTAAAATCTTTTTGATAACATGAAAATATCCTCAGAAGGATCATTTCTTTAGCTCCTATTACAAAAAGACCGTATCATGATTAGCTTAAGACTGGGAGTAAGAGAAGAGAACAGAGTTCTGGGAAAGGAGAAATAGGAGTGGAAGACAAAAATTTGACAGTCCTAACAAATTTCTGCTTCACAGTTTTGTCTTGGGTCCACATTGAAAAAGAGTGTGCAAGAATAGTCATTTTACTCCTAAAATTTTATTACAACAGCTGAAGTACTGTTTGATTGAACAAGATTGAGAAATATTAAAAGGAAAACAGTACGCCCCCAAAGATATCCATGTTCTAGTCCGCAGAATTTCTGAATATGTTACCTTACCTGACAAAAGGAATGTGACAGATATGATCAAGTTAAGGACCTTAATGAGGGGGAGAGGGATTGAAGTGGGGAGCTATCTTGAATTATTCAGGTGGGCCCAATGTAATCATAAGGAATTTTAAATGTGAAAGAGGGAAGCAGAAGAGTCAATGTCAGAATGATGCTTGTGAGAAAGACATAACTGGCTTTTTCTGGTTCAAGGATGGAAGGAGAATGTGGGAGACCCCTACAACTTGGAAAAGGCAAAAACAAAAACAAAAAACAGATGCTCCCCTGCTGCCTCCAGAAAGGAACATAGCCCTGCCAACACCTTGATTTCAGTCTAGTAACAGTCATTTGTACTTCCAACCTTCAAAACTGTAATATAATACATTTTTGTTGGTTTAAGCCACTAAATGTGAGGTAATTTGTTACAGCAGCAATAGAAAACTAATGCAGTCATCACTGAAGACCTCTTTTAAAATGTAAACATAACCTTGAGGGAGGAAAACAAGGTTGAAGAATCAAACCGCTATTCAATCAATATATTTATTTAATCACTTGAGAAGACGCTTCTGAAAAAGGTCTTAAGACTGGCACATTAGTGACTGACTAGTCATCAAAGAAATGCAAATTAAAACCAAACTGAAATACCACCTAACTTCAGTCAGGATGGCCATCATCAATAACTCAAAAAACAGCAGATGCTGGAGAGAATGGGGGTGGGAAGGGAACACTTCCACACTGTTGGTGGGAGTATAAACTAGTACAACCTCTGTGGAAAACAGTTTGGAAATTTTGCAATCTCCCTTCTGGAAATATACCTGGAGGAATTCAAACCACTCTATGAAAAAGATACCTGCACACGCATGTTGATTGCAGCATTACTCACAAGCTAAAACAGGAACCAATGTGCTACCCATCGAAAGAGGACTGATTATAAAAAACGTTTGGTACATATACACAATGGAATATTACACAGTCATAAATAAGGACAAAATTATGAACTTTGCAGCAACTTGGGTGGACTTAGGATCTATACTACTGAGTGATCTTGCATAGAAACAAAGAACTGACCACCAGATATTCTCATTCATAAGCAGACCTTGAACAATTATCATACTATAAGAAAGGGATTGGCAGTAGTGGAAAACTGCCAGGGGAAGGAGGACACACCTCATCAACAAGAACATTTGTATACCTAACCCGAATTGTCCCCCACATCTTTAAAATTAAAAATTAAAAAAAAAGAAAAAGACTGGCACATTTTCAGTTGTTACATCTATCAGGAAGCATTCTGATGTGGAACACTCTCCAGTGGACAATTCTAGCTGAAAAACTAGGGTGGCGTTCCATTGGGAAGATAAGAGGCTAGACAAGAGCATGGAGTGACTGAGGCACTAAAATGGAGACGGATTTTAGGAGTTTTTTTATGTTTCCCTGAGAGATTTAAGAAACATGAATAGTAAAAAAGGAACGCCACAGTAAATATCCAGGCTGGTGGGATAATGAAAAAAATCAATCATCTCAAAATAACTTCATCTCCAGATGGCATTAGTAATTCAGAAAGTAATGACCTGTCCTAGATATGAGTATGTTTCTTGATTTTTAGAACATACACACAACCTTCCCTTTAATATCAAAAAAAGAAGTAGGTTACAACTCATTAATTATTGACTAAATATTCTATAAATATTACATTTGGGGCAAAGCTAGAAATAATCAGAAAAAATGAGTGCATCAACTTTTTTGTTTACTTCGTATTTTTAAATTAAAGTTAATACAAAGAAAAAAAACCAAATTGTTAACAATTGTTGTCTTTAGGTGATGAATCTAGAGTTATAATTTTTTCTTTTTCCTACTTGTTTTATATCTTTTTCCAATTTTATATAATGAATGCTTACTATTTTTGCATCATTATCATGATAAGAACATTTAACATGAGTCCTACCCTCTTAACAAATTTTTAACTGTATAATACATTATTGTTACTATAGGTACAATGATGTACAGCAGATCTCTAGAGTTTATCTTGCTTAATTGAGGCTTTATGCCCGTTGATTAGTAACTCCCCATTCCTCCCTCTCCTAGCCCTAGGCAACCACCATTACACTCTTTGATTCTACGAGTTTGACGATTTTAGATACCTCATGTAAGTGAATTCATGCAGTATTTGTCTTTCTGTGTTTGACTTATTTCAATCCACATTATGTCTTCCAGGTTCATCCATATCATCACATATTGTAGATTGTCCTTTTTTAAGGCTGAATAATATCCATTGTATGCATGCCACACTTTCTATATGCATTGATCTATCAATGAATAGTTAGGTTATTTCCACATCTTTGCTATTGTTAATCGTGCTGCAATGAACATTGGAGTGCAGATCCTGATTTCAATTTTGTTTGGATAAAGACCTAGTTGTTGGATATGGATCATATGGTAGTTCTATTTTTAACTTTTTGAGAAACCTCTATACTGTTTTCCACAGCACCTGCACCATTCTGCCTTCTCACTATCAGTGTGCAAGGGTTTCAATTCTCCATACCCTGCCTACACTTGTCTTTTATGAGTTTTTTTTTTTATAACAACCATACGAATAAATGTGAGGTATCTCCTTGTGGTTTTGATTTGCATTTCCTTGTTAATTAGTGACATTGAGTATTTTTTCCATATACCTTTTGTCATTTGTCTGACTTTTTGAATTTGACAAATTAATAGACCTTAAAGAAATTAAGGTCTTCCTTCACAATTTTTTTAGTGAGGGAAGAGTTTTTACACTACAGTGAATGCAAACAATTGAAAAAGTAAACTTACATTTAAAAAAAATATACTAAACATTTTAGGCCAGGCATGGTGGTGCATGCCTGTAGTCCCAGCTACTTAGAAGCCTGAGACAGGAGGATCCTTTGAGCCCTAGATTTTGAGTCCAACCTGAGCAACGTAACAAGACTCTGTATCTAAAGAAAATTTTTTTTCTATTTCAGCAACAAAACTCTAAGACCTTTTTCTTTTTAATTTTATTATTTTTAATTGACACATAAAAGTTGCACATATTTGTGCAATACATTGTGACATTTCAATGCATATATACAATGCATAATGATCAAATCAGGGTAATTAGCACATCTATCACTTTAAACATTCATTACTTCTTTGTGAAGGAAGTATTCAAAATTCACTCTTCTAGCTGTCTGAAAATATACAATAAATTGTCGTTAATTATAGCCAACCTATAGTGCTATATAGTACACTAGAACTTATTCCTCCTATCTAGCTGTACTTTTGAATCTAGTAATCAATCTTTGACCACCTCTCCTCCCCCTTTCCCTTCCCCACCTCTAGTAATTATTCTACTCTCTACTTCTAGGAGAATAATTTTTTTACAGGCCACATATTGGTTACATCTTAATTAATCATCAGGAGGCAACTTTACTTTGTATCAGTGACCCGTACAAGTTCTCTACAGTAATTATGCTCTTTAAAATATGCCTTTGATGAGGATGCAGAAAAAAGGGAACTCATACACTGTTGGTCAGAATGTAAATTAGTATAGCCTCTTTGGAAAACAGTATGGAGATCTCTCAAAGAACAAAAAATAGAAATATTGTTCATTTCAGCAATCCCACTGGGTAACTACCCAAAGGAAGAGAAATCAATATATTAAAAGCATACCTGCACTCATATGTTCATCACAGCAATTCACAATAGCGAATATATGGTTTCAACCTAAGTGCCAATAAATGAATAAAGCAAATGTAGTATACATACATGGTGGAATACTATGCAGCCATTAAAAAACAATGAAATCATGTCTTTTGCAGCAACAAGGATGGAACTGAAGATTATTTTATTAAGTGAAACAAGCCTGGCATAGAAAGACAAATAGCACATATTCTCACTCACAAGTGGAGACTAAAAAAAAAAATGTGTTCACATGGATGTAGAGAGTAGAATGATGGATAATGGAGACTTGGAAGAGTGAAGGGATCAGAGTGGGGAGGTTGATGAGATACTAGTTAATACGTACAAGGTATGTTATTCAAGTAGATGCCCTAGAAGCCCTGACTTGACCACTATACAATCTATGCCTGTAGTAAAATTGCACATGTGCCAAATAACTTTGTACAAATAAAAAGGGAAAAAATACCTTTGAAAAAGGAGACCAAGTAACTGACCTTGTTTAGGAGAGAGAGAGAGAGACATTCCAATCTGTCTTTCGGTAAATTTGCTCATCTTCTCCAGCTACCAGAGAAATGATAGATTATTCAAATCAACAAATAATCTACAAATATAAAGACATAAAATTATAGTATAGAATTTATACTAATTAAATAAGGAGTAATCACAGGAAACTTAAGCCTTATCTCCAGTGTTTTTATTTTTCAAAACAACAGTGAGCAAATTTTTTCCTGGATCCAGCCAGGCAACAAACACTTTAGGCTTTGCAGGTTACAAGTTCTCTGTAGCAATGACTCAACTGTGCCTTTGTAACTTGAAAATAGCTTAAACATGTACTTACTATAGTGGATTGCAGTTTTTGTTTTTGTATAATACGATATGGTCTTATTTTTTTATCCATGTGTCTTATGTAAGAAAAAGAATAAATATACATGAATGTAAGCATGTAAAATCAAAGTAGCTGTGATAATTACAATACAGACCAAAATAATCTATTGAATTTTGACCTGAATACAGTTTAGAACAAATGAAGGGAAGCCTTAGACTGAAAGTCAAGAGATAAGACTTTTCCACGACTTAAATTTGGAGAGGCTCAGTGTCTTCCTGTGTAAAGTAAATTAAAACATTCTGATTCTTCTTTATCCCTGCTTTCCAACTGTAGCAATTGTGCTAGCTTATCTCTGGTAGTCAAGCACTGCTACCTACCCTCTGCCTTTCTGGAGCAGCATCTCCCACCATCATCTCTAGTCTCCAGAGAACAGCCACTACAGTTATTTTTATGGAGGCTGAAGCTCCTCTCACTAATATATTTCTAATTCCTTAGTGAAGGGAGTAATCACTGGACCTCCTCTAGGATTATAGTGGAGAAGGTGGAGTAGCATGAGATTCTATATGATTCATCCACTCCTATGTTCCTCCATCCTTAAACCTTTGAATTCCTTTCTCAATATTATGCTCAGAAGTTTTAGCATCTCAACCTCATTAAATGTAGACCACCAATGAGTCCAGGTTTCAGTCAATCAACCAAGCAAACTGTTCCAGCTGCTTCTAGCTACTTGAGCTAATACGTTAAATAGAGACTCTTTATGAATTCATATTAATAAATGCAGCCTAATTCAATGTTATATTCCATTTACTTTAGTTGAACCAACCAGAAAATCCATTCCCATATAAACTCAACAGCTTTCTGCCAACATAAATATTAGCAAATTTTTATAATTATTTTGTGTATAATTTATAGTTCCTAAGTGATACCTTATATTTAATCTGACTCAAGTTATCAACTACAGGGCCATGAGAGGTGGTACCAGTGGGTCTTGACAAAACTAAGTATTCCCTTGAAAGGAAACTGCCTCATGCAAGTTTATTACAAGATCTTCAAGTAAGAAAATACCGGTCTTCTCAAATACACTAGGAGAAGCTGATTCTGCTGCAGAGGAGGCTCAGAAAAACTCAAGAGTTCAAGACTCTCAGTTTTATCTGAGTCCACCCAGATACTCCATTCCAAGTTTCATTCCTTCCCAATCAGTGTCCTAATTTTCAAGTAACAGATTGACAAGCCTACATATTTAACCTATAATTCTGCAATCTACACAATTGATTCTGGACTGACCTGCAAAGTCAACTCAGTAGCTACAAAAAATAAGAGATTCTTTTATGGCTGCTATAGAAACTGTCTGTTTCTCTGACAGTATCTTTAGTTGAGAGATTAAGACCTGAACTTGTCACTTTTTCTCTGTAAGCTCTCCAGTACAGTTAAAAGCACTTACCCTAACTTCTAGTTTTTGTAGTTTTCATTACTACCAAAAGGATATGAATATGTCACTCAGTCTCCAAGACGTTTGCTTCAGTAAACACTTCACACTCAACCATAAGAGATCATTTAATTAATTATGATACTAACACATGTCATGGAATAATAATAACTCATTATATTGGCAAGGATTTAAGGCAAAGAACATAACTGAACTAATTCCAAAATTCTGTCTTTTAAGGTTTTTGTCCTGGGACCACTCTTGGTTCTATGCATTAGGATCTGTCAGGAAAACAAGTACTAGAGTATTTTAACAGAGAGGATTAAATACAAGGAATTGGTTATACAGGAATTGGTGAGTGGAAAGAATAAAGTACAAACACCGAAGTAACCCAAAGATAAGTGCAGCTACCACCCCTTAGGCTGGGAGAAAAGAAGAGTCTAGATTATTAAAACCTAGAAGCTCTAAAAAGGTGAGACCTGATTACTACAGGTAACTCTGAGGAGACAAATGAGGCTAGCTATGCAAGTACCAAAAGAAGCTGAAGCCTGGAACAAAATGCTGCTGATGGGGTCTCACTGATAGGAAAACAAGCAAACAGAATGAAAATCCTTTCTCTCTTCCTCCTAACTTCCAATCTCTCTATTGGACTACCTACTGGCTGAGCCTCAGAGGCAAAGAATTCTGGGGAATAGGGTTTGCCCAGTCCCAACTACATCATTACACAGTAGAGCAGAAAAGATCTGGAGTAAAATGGCTATAGCTAAGTAACTGGTACACTGAATGTTTTCTCTACAGCCATTGGCCAGAAGTTAGTCACATGGCCAAATCTGCTTGCAGAAAATGCTGAGGAACATTATCTAGACTCTGGGAAGTCATGTATCCTTCTACAAAGAATTAGGGAGTGAAGACTGAGAACAACTTGCTGTTTCTGCCACAAAAAAGGAAACCATGGCTAGTAGGCATGTTCTGCTCCTGATTATCAGATTGAAGAATTAGGTTATTAGAAGTTATTAAAATCATTCACTTCCTACCTAAATATAAGTTATTATTCTTCCCAATTATGAATCTGATTTTTCTAGGGTAGGTCCCTAGTTATTCCATCCTAAACTCTATTCCAAATACTTAGATCACTGCCTGATAAATGATGGTGCCTATAATTTATGTATAAATCAGATTATAAGGTCACATCCAAGTAGTTATGAAGAAGCTAAAATGAAACTTTATTACACAAGAAAAACATTTGTATTATTTCTATTAAAAATATTCCTATTAAAATGACAACATAAACTGGAATTCTCAGATTTTACCACTGGAAGTGTAAAATAGTACAATTGTTGAAGAAAATTGGCAGTTTCTTATAAAGTTAAACATACATCTATGATATGACATAGCAATTTCTCTCCTAGCTAATTACCCAAATGAAATGAAAGCATATATCTGCAAAATACTTTAACAAGAATGTATAGAGGAACTTTATTCATAGTAACCAAAATCTTAAACTAAACGTTCTTCAAAAGAAGAATGAACAGCAGTAAACAAGTATGAACTCCTAATGTATGCTATGTTATTTGTTTAACAATATTTTGAACAACAACAAAAAACATACATAAACAAGTGCACATTGTATGATTCCATTCAAGAACAAGAATGGTGATGAAATCAAAATAGTTTCTTTATGGTATGTCTTGGTATCAAACATTTATCAGGCTTATTAAATTGTACATTTAACATCTATGCTTTTCATTGAATTTAAATTTAATTCTACATCAATAAAAAAAAATTGTGACCTCCTAAACATAAGAAAATTAACAATCATCTTTAAGAGATTTAAAATATGAATCACATGCAGTGGCTCATGCCCGTAATCCCAATGCTTTGAGAGGCCAAGGCAGGAGGATTGCTTGAGGTCAGGAGTTTGGGACCAGTCTAAGCAACATAGCAAGACTCCATCTCTACAGAAAAGAAAAAGAAAAAGAAGCTAGTCGGGCATGGTGGCATTCACCTTTAGTTCTAGCTGTTCAGGAGGCTGAGGTGGGAGGATTGCTTGGACCCAGAAACTTGAGGTTATAATGTGCTATGATCATGCTACAGCATCCAGCCTGGGTGACAGAGCAATACCCATCACTAAATAAACAAATAAATAAATAAAGTTGGGGTTTTTTTTTTGCTGCATTCTGCATTTCTGTATATTTCATTTTTTTACATAATAAATATGTTTTGCTCTTATAATGAAAATGTATAATCAGTCGGGCTCAGTGGCTCAGCCTGTAATCCCGCGCCTTGGGAGTCCGAGGTTTGAGACCCGCCTGGGCAACTTGGCAAGACCTCATCTCTACAATAAATCAAAAAAACTAGCTGGGCATGGTAGCGCATTCCTGTAGTCCCAGCTACTTGGAAGGCTGAGGTGGAAAGATCGTCGGAGCCCAGCAGGTCGAGGCCGCGGTGGCCGGGAGCGACCACTGCCCTCTAGTCTGGGTGACAGACTGAGACTCCAACTTAAATAAATAAATAAATAAATAAAATATATAATAAACTTTTCTAAAGAAAAAAAGACTAACAGATAATTTACAAGTTTTCTTCTGTAATAATATCTTAATTAAAGTATTTCTGACTTATGAACTATCTAAACACAATTTTTAATTACAAATTATCTGAACAAGATCTGGGGGGGAATATAAGCTCACAGATATGTTCTTAAAGATGTACTTTCTTAAAATATAGCTATGTCTTTATTTTTCCATAGGGTAGAAAGACCAGCAGAACAACTCCCATTTACCTAATGAATTTGCCACAACTAGAAGTCAGGTACTATGCCTTGAAAGTTCAGGAACCTGACTACTCATCATGCTTACAGCAAAACTGTCTCCCAAAGAGGACTTATATTAACCAACTCAGGAGACTGAAGCATTAAATACCAAATGCCAACTTAGTATTGTACAATAAAAAAAACTTCCATACAACCAGAATGTCTGAAGTCAGTATAATCTGCATATTCTCTCCTTAGAGGCAGACCTCCATGAGGGAAAACAAAAGTTTTGACCCTCAGTTCCAATTCAGCCTCTATACTTTGAGCTTTGGATTTGTACAACTACTAACTCCCTTCTGTAACTCTAATCAAAATGATGATTCATCTTCTTATTGTAACTATACCATCGAGAACATTACATGGGCCTATGCCCTCTAAAATCAGGGAAAAAAAGTCTACAGTGTTTTCAGTTCTACAGATTACTCAGGAATCTCTCCTTGCATTTAACAGGAAAAACAGAATAATTATTATTTTCCCAAATTATGTGGCATGACCAGTCAAGACTCTTACATTAGATACAAATGTCAGAAACCCAACTCAAATTGGCTTAAGCTAAAAAGTCTCATTCATTAAGTCGTACAAACCAGTCAATACTAGGTCTACCTTTGTTCAGTTGTGGAGGTGAGGGGAGAGAGGAAATGTAATGCCAAACTCTAACTTATTTGTGCTGGCTTGTCATTGGCTTTAGATGTCAGCTCTCGATGCTTAGTAGTCTGTCTATGACTATCTCAAAAGTGTCTTATCATCTTCTCTGCTCCAGTTACCTCACTTCATCTGTGCTCAATTGAAATATATACCCACTAGACCCCAAGGTTAGCTTAAGCAGTTCTTTATTCCATGGCTCAGGTGAAAATCACCAATCATAGAGAGCTGGGGTGTGGAGGGCATGGGATTGGTCACTTATCTTCTGGTGCAGTCACATCATTCTTTTGCACTACTTTGAGGAGAGGCTGCGTCCTCAAAGAGGGCTCTGGGAAGGGAGGCCAAGCGCAGGACCCTGCCTTCCTAGCTCTCCTCCTTCTTTCCAACAATTTCTACCATGCCTTCCACTTTTCCCTCTTCACCCTGTTGGTATCACCACTTCCCTTGTTTCTGTATTCTGGACAGGTGCTTCCTCTCTCTTCTTATTTATTACAAGTCTTGTACATACAGAACCTTTTCCTCACGTAGCCTCTGTGGCTCTGCTAGGGATGTGTTAAGCACAGGTCACAGACTCTGTTATATCCCTTGGGGGGTGGGAGTAGAAAGAGGTGAGAACTCTAGTTCTGTGGGTAGAAGATTAAAAAAATTGGGAGATTCCAAAGAATCTAAAATCAAGTAATAATAATAATAATTACTAACATTTATATAGTATGTACTGTGTCAGACACGCTTCTAAGTATGTTACAAATATCAATTTACTTCAACCACACAAAAAGTTTATCAGAACTCCTGAATTCCTCACTGCTATAGTTTGGATGTGGTTTTCCCCCTCCAAAACTCATTTTGAAATTTGATCCTTAATCTAACAGTATTGAGAAGTAGTGGGTCATGAAGGAGTCACTCTCATAAAGGGATTAATTCCAGTGGGAGGGGATTAGTTATCACTAGAGCAGGTTGTTATAAAAACATGTTCGGCTTCCTCCACTTTCTCTTGCATGCTCTTGCTTCTTCTCACCATATGACACCTTCTGCCATGTTATGAAGCAGCACAAGGCCCTTGTCAGATGTCAGTGCCATGCTCTTGGAATTCTCAGCTCCAGAACAGCAAGTCAAATAAACTTCTTTTCTTTATAAATTACCCAGTCTTGGGTATTCTGTTATGGTGACAGAAAAGGAACTGAGGCGCCTACTTACTAGCTATAGGTCAGGAGGCAGCCACTCATGTTGCTAAACATCAGCTGTGGGATGAGGATTATGAAAAAATCGACCCCATGACTCATGGGGTCATTATGAGGATAAAATAAGAAAATATATAAAGCGCTTGGCATCTGCCTGACACACAGTAAGCACAAAACAAACCATTATCATTCTAAAAAAGGAAAAAGTTTATCAAACACATTTCATACTGGCCAGATTAATTTTCTCTGTAGATCCTCACCTCTTTCACATGAATGATTTCTATAACTCCCCACATTTTCTCACATTTCTCTTGGAGTCTTGCCCCCAACAGAGGGGATGGCAAGGGGCAGGGATCTTCTCAGGGTATAGTAGCATTGAAGCTACCATGGAAATTATAACAAGAAGTCATGATATCAGGAAATAACCCAAGTAATTGAAAATATTTGATAAAGAAAAGACATAAAATGCATATAACATTAATATTAACCTATAAGATCTGTTATGTCTGCATGGCTATAGAACATGAATCAAATTCTAGTTCAACAAATATTTATTTATTTATTTATTTATTTATTTATTTTCAATCAATAAGAAATCAATACATTTATTTTCATTTTGTAAGCCAAGAAAAGAGACAGAACTATTGTGCAACATTTTGGGAGGTTTCACAAAAATGTAAAACAAGATATTGAACTTTTCATTGAACTTAACTGGAAATATTTTTCCAACCAATAAATTGACCAAATATTCATTCATCTACTCATGTATCCATCCACGTACCCATATATCTATGCATCTATTCATATATCCATCCATCCATCTGTCCATCCGTCTGTCTGTCCACCTCCAACAGACTTGTATCAAGAGCTGGGTTCTCCAGAGTCCTGTTGGTTTCCTGAGCTGCAAAGACAAACTGAAAATCTTGAGAACCATGAAGATTTCAGAACAGCCCATGGCTAAAAAGCATTGACAAATCTTTATGGACAGGGACAATGTCTTTCTTGCCATATCCACAAGGATCTATGGTATAAAACAGGCAAACAAATATTTATTGAATATTCACTTAGTACTAAGATCAATGCCAGAGACTAATATATATGTCCTAATTTAATTATTTTTAATTCTCGTCTAATGTTGTTCTTACTACAATGTTATAATGTAGGTGTTATTGCCCCTACTTTACAAGTGAGAAAACTGAAGACCAATAGAATTAGAGAATTTTGTTCAACATTACAACTATTAGGTAGGGAAGTGAATATTCAAAACCAGTTATTCTAGGTCCCACAGCAATGGTCTTTTTCATAACTCCCTCCAAAAATGAAAAATACAAAAAGGCAGATCTGAGGGATGATTGTGTGTGTGTGTGTGTGTGTGTGTGTGTGTGTGTGTGTGTGTGTGTGTGTGTATAATCATTAGGAATCATTGGGAATAGCATGGGCAGTCATGGGATATAACCTCCATTATTGGAGGCTATCGAGCAAAAGCTAACTACTTAGCAAGAATATTGTAGAAGTGTTTTCAATGTCAGATAACACATTGAATGACAGATATCTTCTAACTCTGAAACCTTAAATCTATAATTTTAAAAACACAAGTAGATTCCACAAACCCACTCAGTTTTAAATACACAGTTAGAAAGCAAACAAAAAAACCAGCATATGACTAAGAACCAAATATACAAGTGACAGAAGTTTTAAAAAGGAATGTGCTCTGTGAACAGTGAGCTCCAGAATGACTTCCCAGATACCTCAAAGAAAGGCTTTCATTTGGACAGGGCATTTCAGGAGAAAACAGCATGCTCAGAGGCACAGAGTCAAGAAGGCATGTTTGGAAGACAGTGATATATCAACCCAACTTGAGTAGAAAGTTTCTGTAGAGAGATAAGATTGAGTGATAAGATTAGAAAAATGGTAATGACTAGAAGGTTCTGAGGACCTTAAGTTTTTTAATAATGGAGAGTTTAGATTTTTTCCAGGGGATAACACAAATAACATTTTTAAATTAAAAAAAAAAAAACAGGACAAGAAGACTAAATAAGAGAAAAATGACTGCAATCACATAGGGCCAAAAAAAGGTTAGTTGCAAGACAGAGGATTTGAAAGAAAGGAACAGGAAACACAATGCTTACATCAACATGAATTTTAAAAGGAAACGTAGTAAAAACTATGACCATACTAAAAGAAAATCTAGGTAAATTATTTTACAATCTAGAAGTGGGGAAGAATTTTCTAAGTGTATTTCCAAAATCAGAAATAGGGGAAAATACTAGATTTGATGACATAAATCTTAAGATTTCTGTTTTGGTAAAATACAACATAAATAAAGTTCAAAGACAACTAAAAAACTGGAGAAAATATTAGAAATATATGTAACACCAACTGAGTTAAAATCCAGATTATATCCTTAATATAATAGCTTTAAAAAAAAAAAACTTTGAAAGAGATGAACAGCCCAAGAGAGAACCTAAAAAAAGGATGTGATGGGCAATTCACAAAATAAGGGAAATATTCAAAGGATTAAATGATACTCAGGAGAAAGACACACATCTGTAAACCAGTGGTGAAAGCAAAATTTTGTTGTGACAGATATATTCTTGTATACATAATTATAACGTGTGCGTATTTTGAGCCCAATAATTTCACTTCCAAAAATTTAGCCTAAGGAAATTATCAGACAAGTGTATATGTATAAAGATGTTCATTGTAGTGTTGTATATAGTAGTAAAAAATTGATATGAGCTTAATGATCTATAGGAGGACATTGGTTAAATGCATTAACATACATTCATTTATTTGGATGCTATGAAGCCCTTGAATTTATTTTGTTGATTTAGATTTATTAACACAAAAAAAATCCATAATTCACAAGACAACTAAAAATGTGTTAACAGGTGAAGATTACCATTTAGTATAATCCCATTTTTTAAAAATACATTTACAAAAACAAATATAAAGTATCTAGAAGAATGTACACTGAGTTATTGAGAGAGGGTATCTCTGGATGGTGAGATGTTGCTAATTTTTTATTTTCTTCTTTGTACCTGCTAAAATATATGAAATTGTATATCTCAATGTATTCTCTAACATTTATTTTACAAAAGAATAAAGCCATTTTTACTAAGGAGCTAGGGAAAGAATTAGCCTGACTTATCTACTGGATATGGGTGGCAAGATAGACAGCAGAGTTAATAATGATACTGAAGTTTTGACCCAGAATTAATGGAAGAAAAATACTGTAACTAGAGAAAGGGTGGCAGCAAGGGAATCACTTTAGAACTGAGGAGTTGAATTTCATGTTAATCCTTGTGTTAGAGATGACATGACATGAAAATCAAGAGGAAATATATGACAAGCACTCTTAGTACTCTTTCTTCATTTTTTGGCCCCCAAACAAAATAGTGAATGTTGGAATTACACAGGTTTCAGTCAAGTATGTGTTGAAAAAAGGGTCCTGACCTCTGCTGATTGGTTTTGAGGCCGGACAAGGACTAGGGTGAGGCAAATTAGATGTTCACTTTAGGTGTAAAATTTAAGGGATGCCAAAAATCAGTAATCAAGATAAATATTTTTATAGAACACTTTAGGAAATAAAAATTAGGACAAGCCCATGATAAACAAAACACAGTGTTTGAAATTTTAATAAGGACAAGATTTGTAGGATTAATTTTTTTTATTAATCAATATTTTTTATTATGGTTTTGTGGGGTACAGTTAAGGGTTAGGTGTACAATTACGTTTCATTCAGGCACCCTGTTGATAAGAGGTGTTTCCCCATCCCCAGACAGATATTTGCAACTGTTAATCCCATCCCCCCCATAGTTTCCCACTACTGTCAGTCATTTTCTTATAGTATTACACTGGATGTTCAAGGTCCATTATATGAGTGAGAACATGTGATACTCAGATCTTTGTTTCTGTGAGAGGTCACTCAGACTCTAGTTCCATCCAGGTTGCTGCGAAATTCATGATTTTGTTCTTTTTTATGGCTGCGTAGTATTCCATCATGTATATGTACCACATTTTTTAATCCAGTCCTCTTTTGATGGGCAGCATGGTTGTTTCCAGGTTCTTGCTATTGTGAACAACGCTGCGATAAGCATACGTGTGCAGGTATCTTATTTTATAGAGTGATTTGAGTTCTTCAGGGTATATTCCCAGTAGGGGGATTACGGAGTCATATGGAAGGTCGATTTTTAGAGCTTTTAGGAATCGCCACACTGCTTTCCACAGAGGTTGCACTAGTTTACACTCCCACCAACAGTGTAGAAGTGTTCCCTTTTCACCACACCCTCTCCAGCAGCTGTTATTTTTTGAGTTGTTGATAATGGCCATTCTGACTGGAGTTAGGTGGTATCTCAGTGTGGTTTTGATTTGCATCTCCCTGATGATTAGTGAGGTTGAGCATTTCTTCATGTGTCTGTTGGCCGCTTGGATGTCTTCCTTTGAGAAGTGTCTGTTCATATCTTTTGCCCATTTTATAATGGGGTTGTTTGTTTTCTTCTTTTCAGTATGTTTCAGTTCCTTGTAGATCCAGGATGTTAAGCCTTTGTCAGACCTAGAGTTGGCAAATACTTTTCCCCAGTCTGTAGGCTGCCTCCCTGCTCTCTTGATGGTTTCTTTGGCTTTGCAGAAGTTTGTCACTTTAATAAGGTCCCACTTGTCTATCTTCTTTCTTATGACCTGTGGGTTTTGGGTTTTGTTCAGGAATTGGATGCCAGTTACGATTTCCATGAGGGTATGTCCTTCATTTTCTAAGATTCTTATGGTTTGAGGTTTTACATTTAGGTCTCTGATCCATTTGGAGTTAACCTTTGTGCATGGGGATAGATAGGGGTCCTGTTTCAATCATCTGCATGTGGTCAGCCAGTTTTCCCAGCACCATTTACTGAATAGGTTCTCCTCTCCCCAGTGGTAGGTGGTGGGGGCTTTGTCGAAGATGAGTTGATTGAGAAATTGAGGCTTTGCTTCTGGAATCTCAATTCTATTCCATTGATCTATATGCCTGTTCCTGTACCAATACCAAGTTGTTTTGATGATTGTAGCTTTATAGTAAAGTTTGAAGTCTGGTATTGTGATACCACCTGCTTTGGTTTTTTTTGCTGAGGATTGTTCTGGCTATTCTTGGACGTTTGTGTTTCCATATGAATTCCTGTATTGATTTTTCTAGGTCTGAGAAGAATGTTGTTGGTAATTTAATGGGTATTGCATTGAATTTGTAGATTGCCTTAGGTAAGATGGACATCTTCACAATGTTGATTCTTCCGATCCATGAGCATGGAATATTTTTCCACTTGTTCGTGTCAGCTTTGATTTCTTTGAGCAGTGTTTTGTAATTTTCATTGTAAAGGTCTTTCACGTCTCTGGTTAGGAAGATGCCAAGGTATTTCATTTTTTTTGTGGCTATTGTGAATGGAATTGTGTTTTTTATTTGGGTTTCTGTTTGTTTATTATTGGTGTAGAGAAATGCGATTGTCTTTTGTACATTTATTTTGTATCCTGAGACTTTGCCAAAGGCCTTTATCAATGTAAGGAGGCTTTTGGCAGATTCTCTTGGGTTTTCGAGGTACACCATCATATCATCTGCAAAGAGAGATAACTTGACTTCCTCTTTTCCTATTTGAATACCTCTGATTGCCTTCTCTTCTCTGATTGCTCTAGCCAGGACTTCCAATACTATGTTGAACAGGAGGGATGAGAGTGGGCATCCTTGTCTAGTTCCAGTTTTCAGGGGAATTGGTTTCGATTTTTGTCCATTTAGGAGTATGCTGGCTGTGGGTTTCTTGTAGATGGCTTTTACTATTTTGAGGTATGATCCCTGTATGCCTAGATGTCCAAGGGTTTTTATCAAGAAGGGGTGCTGGATTTTATCAAAAGCCATTTCTGCATCTAATGATATGATCACGTGGTTTTTGTTTTGACATCTGTTGATGAATTTAATTACATTTATGGTTTTACAAATGTTGAACCAGGCTTGCATCCCAGTAATGAAGTCTACTTGGTCATGGTGGATGATTTTTGAGATGTATTGCTGAATCCGGTTTGCTAGGATCTTGTTGAGAATTTTAGCATCTACGTTCATCAAAGATATTGGACTGTAGTTCTCTTTCTTTGTTGAATCTTTACCTGGCTTGGGTATCAATGTGCTGTTGGCTTCATAAAATGATTTGGGGAGAGTTCCATCTTTTTCAATTGCCTGAAATATCTTCAGTAGGGTTGGTATCAGCTCCTCCTTAAATGTCTTGTAGAATTCTGCTGGAAAGCCATCTGGACCAGGGCTTTTTTTTTTTTTGTAGGAAGTTTTCTTATTATGAAGTCAATTTCCTTGATTGTTATTGGTCTATTTAGGGTCCCAATTTCTTCTTGTTCCAACCTAGGTAGGTTGTGTGATGTCAGAAAGTCCTCCATTTTCTTAAGGCTTTCAAGTTTGTTTCCATACAAGTGTACACAGTAGTCTCTAATGATCTTTTGTATTTCTTCACGGTCAGATGTGACTTCACCTTTTGTGTTTCTGATTGTGCTTATTTGGTTTTTTTCTCGTTTTTTCTTGGTCAGTCTAGCTAGGGGATCATCGATCTTGTTTATCCTTTCGAAGAACCAGCTTTTTGTTTCATTGATTTTTTTTGTATTATCTTTTTGTCTTCTATGTCCTAGATTTGGGCTTTTATTTTGGTGATCTGGATTCTTCTGCTGAAATTAGGGTTTTTGTCGTCTTGCTTTTCCAGCTTCTTTAGGTGGCTTGTTAGGTTGTGAATTTCTGTTCCTTCCATTTTCTTCATGTGTGTTTGTAGGGATATAAATTCCCCTCTTACTACAGCTTTCAGGGCATTCCAGAGATTTTAGTAAGATGTTTCTTCATTTTCATCTGTTTCCAGGTATCTTTTGATCTCTGTTTTGATTTTGTCATTGACCCATGAGTTGTTTAGCATCGTGCTGTTTAGTGTCCATGTCTTTGTGGGTTTTGGGGGGACTTTGTTGGTGTCAATGTTTATTTTTATTCCACTGTGGTCCAAAGGTGCATGGTAGAATTTCAGTCCTTTTAAATTTGCTTATGCTTGATTTATGGCCAAATATGTTGTCGATTTTGGAATATGTTCCATGTGGTGATGAGTAGAATGTGTATTCTGTGGTCTTTCGATGGAATGTTCTGTAGGTATCAATTAAGTCCATTTGGTCCAAAGTCGCATTGAGTTTCCAGATCTCCTTGCTGATTTTTTGTCCTGATGATCTGTCTAGGGTTGTGAGTGGGGTATTAAAATCCCCAGTTATGATAGTGTTAGAGTCAATATCTTTCTTTAGTTTTCCAAGAAGTTGCTTTATGAAAGTTGGCACACGTATGTTGGGTGCATATATGTTTAGGATAGATATTTCTTGTTGATGGATTGAGCCTTTTATCATTATGTAGTGGCCTTCTGTATCTTTTTTGATTTTTAATAGCTTGAAGGGTATTTTGTCTGAAATTAAGATCGCTACTCCTCCTTTCTTTTGTATTCCATTCGCCTGAAAGTTTGTTTCCCATCCTCTTACTTTGAGTCTGTGGGTGTCCTTTCTAGTGAGGTGAGTCTCTTGAAGGCAATAGATTGTTGCCTGATGATATTTTATCCATTTTGCCATTCTATGTCTTTTCAGTGGTGCATTTAGTCCATTCACATTTAGGCTAATAATTGAAATGCAAGAGTTGATCCCTGTCATAAGGTTCTTACAGAGTTGTTCCTGTTTGTTTGTTGTCTTTCTTTGAGTTCTGGAGTTGGCTCTTGTGTGTTTTTAATCTTTTGCCTGTACTCTAGTGAAGAATGTTGTTGTTCTTTTTTCTTTTTCTTCTGTGTTCAGTACTTTCTTAAGTGTTTCTTGTAGAGGTGGTCTGGTGGCAGCATAGGTTCTTAGGGATTGGATATCTGGAAAAGATTTCAATTCTCCCTCACTAATGAAGCTTAGTTTGGCTCTGTAGGTTATTCTTGGTTGAAATTGTTTCTCTTTTAGAACTTTGAAGATAGGGCTCCAGGCTCTCCTGGCCTGAAGGGTTTCTGTGGATAAATCTGCTGCTATTCTAATTGGTTTTCCCTGTTAGGTAGTCTGGTCTTTTTCTCTTGCTGCCTTTAGGATTTTTCCTTTTATAGCTACTTTGTTTAGGCGAATTATTATGTGTCTGGGAGTTGGTCTTCTCATCTGTTGTCTTGCAGGGGTTCTCTGAATCTCTTGTGTTTGAATTTTTTCATCCTTGATGAGATGAGGGAAGTTTTCGTGAATGATTTCATGAAATGTTTGTTCCAGTGTGGCTTCTGTTTCTCTCTCTGCCTCAGGAAGCCCAATTACTCTTAGGTTTGGTCTCGTGAAGTGATCATTCATCTCTTGCAGGTTTTGTTCTATCTTTTTGAGCTTTTTTTCTATGCTTTTGACAGTTTGGGTTAGTTCTGTGTTTTGGTCTTCGAACTCTGAGATTCTTTCTTCTGCTTGGCTGATTCTGCTTTCCATGCTTATTAGTCTGTTATTCATTTCCATCCCAGTATTCTTTCCTGCTGTCATTTCTGACATCAGCTCCTTCCTATTTTCCTCTTGTCTCTCCAATTTTTTAAATTCTCTCCATTAATGTCTTGATGTCTGGGTTTGCATGTAACCAGTCATTCTGGGGGCTCTTCATTGTTTGTGTTCCAGAATCTGTTTTCTCAGTGTCTGATTTCCCAGGGGTCTGTGTGAGACCTATATTCTTCTTTTGGTTTTTCATTATTTGTGCGGTTTTTCCCCCTCCCTACTTTTTCCTTCCCTCCACATCACCGTCTTCTTTAATTCTGTTATTCAGGGGTAAAGGGATTGGTTTTACTTCTGTTTGTTCAATCTCCTATTCTTTATGTATGCCCTCTTACTTTTTTCAATTCTGGAGTTGACCTGTAGGTTGGGGGTGTTCCTTTTTTCAGTTTTGAGATTTACTTAAGGGGGGAGCTGTGATTCAAAATCTATCTGCAGGTCCTGGTATTCACTGACAGGTGTGTGGATAATTTGCAACCCACTTCCCACTGCCCTGGAATCTGTCCGTGCAGTGGGGTTGTAGGTTTTCTCCCTGAAATAGAATGTGGTTAGCAGAGGGGATAGAATGGAGCAGATAGTGGGTTGAAGAGGGGAGTGGAGAGATAGAGGAGTAAGGGGGGAAACAAACGAGTGTGCCAACAAATAGAGAGAGAGGCCTATACTGAAAAAGATAAAAACAATAGACCACAGCTACAGATGAACCAACTCTCATACAAAAAATAAAAAATAAAAATAAAACATATAGTGATGCTAACATACAAGCTAACCAACCACCTTGTTAGTGTGCTGTTCCTCTATACAAAGATATGGTTTACAGAGAGAAGAAAAGAGAAGAAAAGGAAAAGGAAAAAAGAAAAAAGGGAACAATACAGTAGGAATAGAATTAAGTCATTAAACAGAATCAATGAAGCACACTCTGAGACATTTCATTTAAGTCCAATGTCCTTTCAGGTCTGATTTCTAGTTTTCTTTTCAAGCTGGTAAATTAGTTTGCAGTTAGGGTCAGTTGCCCCTGGTCTGCTGTGAAGGACAGTTCAGATCACCCTCCGTTCAGCACTCTGGAGATCACCCTCCGTTCAGCACTCTGGTCTATGTCTTTATCAAGCTTGTTTCTCCCGTTTCGGTGTTGTTACATTGAATCGCCAGCAGGTGGTGCTATCTCAGCTGCTCGCCCCAGAGGGGGGTGGGGCCGGAAAGGAACAAGATGGCTGCCTGCCTCAGGGCAGTCAAGAGGAGACTTACAGCGGGCGGGCAGGACATCTTGGTCGGTCGCAGGAAAGGTGGCAGGGATCCCAGCAGATCTTCCCTGAAGTGGATCACCTCTGACCTAGGTGGTTCTGTCACGGAGGCCGTGGCAGCAGCAGTGGCGGGGGGGCAGGTGGCTGCGGCGGCGGCGGCACCATTTGTGCCGCAGTGCTTGTGCAGTCCATTGTGATTCTCCAGCGGTGGCGATGGCCGAGCTCCGTATGAAGAGCAGGCTGCGATGTTGGGGTCCGCAGCCCCCCGGAACGAGAGTCAGAGACCCACTGCAGATCTCCTTTGCAGAGGGCTTCACAGACCAAGTTGCCCCATCGCCATCTTGCCGCTTCCCATGATTGATTTTTTATTATTTTTGCCCCATACTTTAATATGCTCAGCATGTTGCTACTTCTAATCATATATTTATCTGTTATTTTGGTATTTTGTCTTGCATGAATTTTGGCATTAATTTTTATTTTAGCATATTGCATGAAAGTAGTATTTATCTTGACTACTGATGGGTTTTTGGTGCCACTTAAATTTTGTGCCTGAAGTATTTGCTTCATTTGCTTCATCCTAGTGTCAGCCCTGTTTAAGAGAAATGGAAATAACATTGCCCATGTGTATTAGTTTGTTAGTGCTGTTGTAACAAAATACCATAAATTGGGTATAAATTGGGTATAAATTGGGTATAAATTATGGTATAAAATACCATAAATTGGCTTAAATCATAGAAATTTATTGTCTTTTGGTCTGGAGGCTAGAAGTTTGAGATAAAGGCATCAGTGGAGTTGATTTCTTCTGAGAGCTATGCTCAAAAATCTATTCTATGCCTCTCTCCCAGTCAGCTGGCTTGTTGGCAATCTTTGGCATTCCTTGGCTTATAGATAACCCCAATATCTGCTTTCATATCCACATGTGTGTGTGTGTGTGTTTGGTTCTAAATTTACCCTTTTTATAAGGACAATATGGGATTAGAGACCCCCCCTACTCTAGTATAATCTCATCTTAATTTAACAGATTTTATCTGCAATCATCCTATTTCCAAATAAACTCACATTCTGAGGCACTGGGCACTGAGATTTCAATATATAAATTTGAAGAGGGCAGACAAGATTCAACCCATAACACTATGTTTAGTAGAAGTTTGAATATAGTTAGTCCCAGAATCTTTGCTCTAGACTAAGTAGTGAGTAGTGTTGACCTACAGCCTCTAGCTTCCTTTTGACTATGTTTAACTCTATAACCTGAAACAAATATCTCATAGGCTGGGATCGGTACTTACCTTAGTATCACCTACTCCCCAGTCTATTTGATCTGACTCTTACAACTCAGGTTCTAGAAGGAAAGGAAGCAAAGAAGAGTCAAAGAGAAGCCAGGGAGCAGCATGAATCCTAGGAGAATGGGAAATCTTAGGACGTGTCCACATGCTATCTCCTAGTCACATGCATCTTCCCCTCCCTATCACTCATATCCAATCTTTAGGGAAGAATGGAAGCATCCATGACTTGCATTTTCACCTTCACCTTATGTCAAAAGTAGCAATGACCAACCCTGATCGCACCTTTACAAACATGATTTAATTTAATCCTCACAATAACTCCAGGAAGCAAGATAAATGTGGAAACTGAGGCTTAGAGCTCACAAAGTCAGTAAGTGTCAGACCAAGGTCTTAAGCACCCATCATGTCTGGCGTCAGAGCCCTGACACACGAAGCTCCACAAATCCACAGCATGATGGATATAACTTTCAGGCCCTTTTCTAGGGCTCTGTCAGACAAGGGTAGGCTGATGACTACACAGAAGAGGACTCTCAAACAGATTTCATGTCCACCCTTTTCTGCCTCTTGCAGAGATCACCCACGTGCTGACCTCCCATCCTCCTATCAATTACCTAGAGTATAAATTTAGAGCCCTTTGTAGTAGCAGTCCTGCAGAGTTCAGGAGCATCTTTCTAACACTGATGCTATAACACAGATTCTCTTAATAGGAAACCAGAATATGTTCCCTGGGGTGAACGCCATTTTCTTAAAGGTCAAGGCAGGAGAGCTCTGGCCATAATCTCACCCAATCTATATTTGATCACTAAAAGGATTCATTGTGAGTCAACAATTACTGTGGAATTCTTCAAAAAAAAAATTTTCCAGAGACTATGGCTTTTCTTCCCTTCTTTCATCAAGATCTTTGTGCAGATGGTTGTTCTGAGAGTTTGCACGGATGGTACATAAATGAGCAAAAAGCACAAATATTTTTCACTTAGATATAATGAAGTTTTAATGAAGCCATTTAGCAATGAACAGCAGATTGCAGAACTGTGCTTCTATAATTCATAATAATTAATTCTAGGGCTAAACAACTAGAGCGTTGACTAATGTGCTAAGACTGAGCAAAAGGGGAAAAGAAGAATGAAAGATATGCAAAGCCTGAAAGATCTCAAATGTAGTATTATTCATTTATCAAGGGGACTTGCAGGAAGAAACAGCAACAACATACAGAAGAAATAATAATAAATGGGCCTATTTCCTTGTTATTTGTTTATTTGTTGCCATCTTTTCATGACATGAAATTAGATGTGGTAACCTTCTGGAAAACTTGGTCTATGTCTTAAGGGATATCTTGTGCTTACTCAATTACCCATACCACTCTGAATTGTACTAAGCTTTGTCATCGTCGAAGCATTAACATTGTCATTCTTTAAATTATTGTCTCCAAATTTTCCAGAAAACATTTATCTGTATTTTCAGGGTAGAAGAATGTAATGTCCCCACCCTAACATATTCTTCTGTCCTGTCACTGTCACTGAAATAGCTGCTCTCCCTTTCCATTATGCTACCAGCTTTCAATCTAGTTCTGGTAAAAGTTGAAGAATGCCAAGTTATGGATTTGGATAAATTTACCACTGTCTGCAGTAATTTTCCAGTTTCTGTCAGACTCTGACTCTAACCTTCCAGAGATGCACAGTTTGTCTTCTAAACCTTTTAGTTAAATATAAGTTGAGTCATTTTAGAGCTTTGAAATAGAGCATAGAACCAAAAATTAAGCAAAATATGTCTTTGATGTAAAATTATATTCCTGTTCACTATATAGTGTGCTTATCTCTGCTCATTATAGTATATTATTTCTGATGAAATATCTGCAACCAGACTCAAGAAGTAGCCTCCTTCTTGGAATAGTAGATTCATTCTTAGATTATATTTTCTAGATTGCCTTGTTACATACAAGAAGAGCAATATACTTCCATTTCCTGGATTTTTGCTGTTTTATTTCTTTCCTTTTAGGATAAAAGAGATGTGATTTTCCATTTCCAAAGCAGAAACTATTCAATAAGAAAGTATAAGTGCACCAGGCTTTTAAATATATAAATGAAAATGCCTGATACAATAAAATGAAATCTTACATAATAATTCACCATAGAGTTTTAATTATTATTCATCTTACAAAATTACATTTACAAAATGTTTCAGTTATGATGTATCCATAATTATGGGAGTAAAATTCTGGAACCTTCAGACCCTACCACCTACCACACCAACAGCAAACAAAATATTTAGTGACTTACCAATCATTAACATTTTGGAACTCTGAAAAAACAGGTTCTTTAGGAAAATAAAAATGTATTCTCTTTCTTCCTATTTTGAAAAGGAAATTTTATCTTGTCATGTATTGAGTAACACTAGTGCTTAAAAATGCAGCAAATATCTTGGTGAAATAATGAAATAATGGTAATTTCCCCAAATAGGGAATTAACAAATGCCTACAGACACCACTAACAGAACCAGCTATCTATCCCTTAGCATCCAGGTCCTTCCAGAGTCTTATGGAATACAAATTAAAAATAGGCAAGGTAGAATGCCAGGTAGAATATTTTAAATGTTACACAATTCAGTCTACTGGCATCATAGGAACAGGTAATAAGATGCCTCAAATCCAGCTCAAAGGCAAACATTCTTGAAGAGGTTCATATATAGGTGACAAACCTGCCCACATTTTATCATTTCCTCCAGGTTCAATACTACACTAATTACTATTAAACTCTTCCATAGTAAGCACTGGGATGTGAGAGAATAAGAGAAAAAAATTAACAACGTTGTTTTCACCTGCAACTATTAGATATTGTCCTGAATGGAGAGTGTTAGCCAGTGACCTCATCTTCTTTCTGAGGTTTTCTGGAATCTTGTGGAATCTTAGCCATTAGCACTAGAAAAAGACCTCACAGTTAGATCAGAACATTCCTGACATCATATCACTAAGGGTGATACTTAGATTTATACGTTGTCTTCCCGAGGTCTGGTTAAAAAATAAAAATTAACAATATGCACACATAAAGACATATCAAAATTACATTAAGTAATACAGAAAGACAAAAGAGAGAGGAGTGCAAGGTGTATTCAAAATATCCCCATCTTCAGATTTTGTTACTTAAACTGAGTTCTAGCATTTCTACTTGAAAAATCTCTCTTTTAAAACTTAATCTAGATATATAGAGACGAAGACACAGCTGCCACTCTTTCCATCTTATGTCTTCTTCTCCCCAAGAGAAGAGGATTTGCTATCCAGATAGATAAGGCTCAAAATACTCATTTGGCCACACTTAAAAGTGCAAGCATTTACTGTGCATTCAGCATACAAAAGGTGCACACAGATCTTCTCTCGGCCTTTTTTTTCCTTAGGGCTGGGTGTGTAAATCAACTTGGAATTGCCACCAAGGAAAGGCAGGCTCTGCCAGGTCTTAGAAAGCTGGTCGTTGTTCTTACTGCTTAACTTGTGGTTGCTCAGAAGGTGGTTAACTTGCCAAAATTCAGATCAGGATTGGGAGCAGCAGGCAGGAGGCCTTGCTTAGGTTTACATGCGTATTTTAAAAATAAACACTGATAAACTGGAGTGAGTCTAGAGGAAGGTAATCTTTGAGAAGCACTGATCTGGAATATGTGAATCAGATGAATCACTCTGGGCTAACTGCCCCTCCCTCCCTCCTCTCCCCTTATCAAAGATGAGCTATAATTCAAGGAGGCAGCCATGGGATGAGGCAGAAATCCCTTCTCCTCTCCTCTTGTTGAAGATGAACTATAATTCAAGGAGGCAGCCATGGGATGAGGCAGAAATAGATTCTGCTAGCTAATCAAACCTGAGTCTTATATATGAACATTCAGTCCATAAAAGTGCATTCTTATCCTCATCCACAAAGCTCAACTAGAGGAAATGCCAGTCCTTCACTTCCCTGCACCATCTTCAGGTTATAGCAATTTCAGAAATTCTTTTTTCCACCAAGGCCATCTGTGTTCCTCATGACCTGATAGCACCAGATTAACAAGACTGATGGAGCAGAGAAGGGGACAAGCAGCATGTTTTGCTCCAGGTCCTACACACTCCGCCCCACCCCAAAGACTGCCTACTTCCTAAAACTAATTAGAAAAGGCATGATGAATAACACTTTGGCCAGCCTTTGGAAATTCCTTAGAGGTCAGCAGGCCTGGGTCCTGCTGAATTTTACACTTGAGAAGTTTACCAATTCTTCATTTGATTTCAAAGATCAGAGGAAAAGGGAAACTACTTCTTCCTTTTCCAGGACATTCATTTTAAAAGTGGCATCTCACATATAATAGTATCACTTATACTAAGTCTGGAACTAAAGTAAGAGGAGCACAGGTTTCTTCCTAAATAGCATTCTAATGGTCTTTGAAAATCCTCAGATATTAATCTTAGTTAATAGTAATATCTCCTTCATACTAGCAATAGTACTCACATAACATAGTAGTTCTGATAAAAGTTCAAATATATATGCATCTGAAATATTAAAATTTTTACAGTGAGAAAATTATTTCAAGATACTAGTATCATGATATCCACTGCTGCATTTTTAAAATTGCAGACACCTGGAATTAACTGAAATATCCAGATCAACAAAGCAAACCATGAAACAATCTTTAGGTATATCCGTGGAATTTTTCAGGGAAAATCTTCACAATACATAATTTAAAAATATATATAGCATGACCCCATTGTTATAAATTTCTTGAAGAGAGGGAGGGAGAGAGAGAGTGTGTGTATCCTTATAAAGCTATATTTATTTATCCAACCAAGATGTATTATGCCCTATTATGTGCCAGGCACTGGTTTCTTCTAGATGTTATAAAAAAAGAGGACAAGACAAAGTCATTATTCTCATTGACTTTACTAGTGTGTGGAGGAGAGACAATAAACAAGTAAATAGATAAATTTGATACTTTCACATAGTGATCAATGATATAAAGAAAATAAAGCAGATCAATTGACAAGACTCATAGAGACAGTGAGCTAAGACTCTCAGACTCAATTAGGGAAAAGTCTTCAGGCAGAGAAACCATCCAGTGCAAGACCCTCAGACAGCATAGAGTCAGTGAGATGAAATATGACCCCAGGGAGATGAGAAGTGGAAGAAGCAGGTAGAGACAGATCAGAGTCCTGTGAAGTTGGGGTTGGAGGGATGATGAGCCAGAATGACTTGCATAATTTTTAAAATGTATAAATACCCTCATGCTGGTCCCCAGGATGCATTAGAAACAACTAATGTTGAGGAAGAAACTTTGTCTTTATTATTTTTTTAAACTATGCACATATAATTTTTGAATGTTTAATGAAAAAGTAAGCTAAGAATATAAGGTGGCAAACATCTTAAAAGTTTTTGTTTCTTTGTTGCTTCATGTGCAATATGTCTTTCTAAACATACCTGTAATGTCATTAATCCTCATTAGACACTAGACAAAAATAATGGCATATTAACATCAACCAATATCTTCAAGCTTCTGAACTCCCCACCATTTCAGGCAGAAATTACTTTTTTAAGCTTCCCCAGCTCTTCTAACCCAATTTGAATCAATTACTTAAACTCCTTGCACCCTAGCTTAGGTTTATGAAAAGAAGAAAATAATATCTACCATAGAAGTAATGAGTTAGTACACTTGTTCTCAAACTTGAGTGTATTTTGAACTTACCTGGAAAGTTAAAGGATACAGAGGCTCAGATAAGTAGAATAAGACTTTAATATCTGCATTTTATACAAAGTTCTCAGGTGATTCTGATACATGCCCAAGATTGAGAACCACCAGATAAATGTATTTACCCAATCTATCCTGGCACATGCAAACTCTAATAAAAAGGTTTGCTCCTCACCCTCCCCTCTACCACCTGAACCACAGACTAACTGGCTTCCTTCCTATTGCCTGTCTCAGCAACTCTTAAAATAAATTAACAAAATAAAATTTAACAGAGATAAAATGTAAAATCCTGCACAAATTTCAAAAACTACACATGCAAATATTAAATAGTATGTCCCCTACGATTACAGTCGTTTTCAGAGTCCCTTAAAAAAAATTGCTTGAGGCAGAAGGATTGCCTGAGCCCAGCAGGTCAAGGCTACAGTGGCAGGGAGCGTGCCACTGCACTCCAGCCTGGGCGACAGAGTGAGACTCCTAAAAAAAAAACCCAAAAAACAAAGAATTGCATATGCATGACATAGCTGGGAATTATTTAAGACTCGGCCCTCTGAAATAGGGGCGGGGCAGTTTATGGCGCTGGATCTCCTTCTGCCTGCCTGAGCCTCCTCCGAAATGGAGCAGTGGTGTATGGGCGTCCAAAACTGCTCACACTGACGGTAGCATCTTCCAATATAACTGACTGCCTTAGCCCTCCCAGAAGCTTGGGCTAGGCTCTGGCAGGGTGGTCACCGTGCTCCCCAGGATAGAGCCACCACATTTCCTGTGTCCCAGCCAGACTCACAGGATGTACTGAGGCTCTTCCCTCCACCTCAGCTCAGAATGCCAGCTGTATGGGATCCGGGTGTCCCAGGGCAGAGGCCAGGTAAACACAACTCACAAGTTTGGAGACAGTTGAGAGATAAGACACAGCAAAGAGCTGGCAGATAAGTTCTTTGCCCTTCTGAGTCCAACTCCTACCCCCTTTCCCTATTCCCTACCCTCAACCACATTCCCACACCAGGTTGATGACTCTATAAATGAGTCCCTAAAGCTCCTTGCAGGTCCCCAAACTCAAACCAACATGAAGAGAGCTATTAACATTGTGCTTTTCTTGCTTTTTAATCATTGTGTTTGATTGCATTGGGAACCAGTAACTTCTATTTAAGTTTATGTCATCTGAGGAAACAGAAAGAGATCTGATGGGGAAGAATGAACAAAGATCTTGAACTTTTAAGAAGAGAGTGAGAGGGTTATATAAATAGGAAGAAAAGTGTCACATTGGCTACCACAGAGGTGAACTAGGAAAACTCACTTCTACCACATGGTTTGACTGTACTCTTCGTTCCTGTGTCCCTGCTTGCAATAGCTGTTGTGCCTTTTAAAATTTTTATTTTAAATACTTGCCAGTCTGGGAGGTATAATGCAATGTGACAGTGTTAATTTAGTTTGCATTTTTTGACTACTATGTTAGAGCATCTTTTAATATTATTATTGGCTATCTATTATTTGCTCTTTTGTGAACTGCATAAACTGTGTTTTTTTCTATGTAGTTGTTTTGATTTTTTGGGTCAAATTGTAAGACTCCTGTGTACATTATAGTTATAAACCCTTACCAGGTCCATCATGTGCTTTGCAAATATTTGTTAGAAGTCTAAGTTGTCTGTAGGTATTGCTCAGTTTCTTCTGCTATACAACATTTTTAGTAGTTGCATTCTCAGATATATCAACTTTTGAAAATAGCTTCTAGGATTTTAAAAATTAAGGTATTTATTTCCCCTAAGTTATATATATCGTCTCCTAGAATTTTTTCAAAAATTCTTATCATCTTAATTTTCATGTTTAAATCTTTTAAGTGGAATTTAGTCTTGTGCATATGAGATGTAGGAATCCAATTTAATTTCCTCATAATTGAATAGTCAGTTGTGCCAGCACCAATATTATTAAATAAACATTTTCTCCATGAAGTGAGATAATCCTGTCATATGTTAAATTTTCATGTTTCCTGGTCTGGTCAAACTGTCTGTCTGCTCCTATGCCAATTCCATGTCACTTCATAATTTACTCTGATATCTGGGAAGTCTCTCTCATTATTCTTCTTTTAGGTAGCTGTACATTTCTCAGTTATTTGTAAGTATATTTTTTCTGCCACCTGAACTTTATGGTCATTGTATCTAGTTCCAAAAACAAATTCATGTTGGTATTCTCACTGGAATTTTGTGAAATAGCTAAATTGATTTGATATAATTAGCTTTTTTATAATTAAATTTTATCCAAGAAAATAGTAGACCCATTTGTTTAGACCCGATTTTGTATTGAAAATGCTAGAGTTTTCAGTGTTTGGTAAATTGTGTTAATGACATCATAGAGGCAGACTACATTTTCCAATCTCATATAACTTGCTTTGGTCAAAAGAACTCAGAAGTGACAGCAAGCTAGTTCCAAGTCTAGGCCTCAATATGCCTTGTACGTTTCTGCTTGTTCTCTTGCACCTTTGCATTAGACACTAGCATAGCTTCCTTCATAGCTGCTGCCCCCTCAACCTGGAAACAGACCCTGAGGAAGAGCCATCGAACCAAGCCCAGCCGAGAATTATAGGTAAAAGTACGTCACAGGATTGTCCATGCAAACGTCCTATTTGCCATTCCCTTTGTACTCTTGTGAGGAAAGCAGATCCCTGATACCTCTGCACAAAGCTGCCATGACTTATGCCATGTACATCCAACCCTGCCATTTTGATCACAGAAAAATGTTCAGTATTTACCATACAATAACAAAAATAATACTTGTTATCTATCTAGTATTTTATAACATTGACATGTCTTATTTTGTTTAATTAAAATAAACTAATCTGTGAAGTAGTTATTATTATTGTTCCCTTTTTACAGATGAGGAAATTGAAGTTTCAAGAGGTAAAATAACTACTTCAGTGTTATATAGCTTAAAAATAGAGGAAATAGGAAGCAAACCCACATCTGTCTGGCTCCAAGGTCAGACCTCTATGCTTCCATACAGCAGTGGTTTTCAAAGTGTGATCCCCAAACCAGCAGCATCAGCATCACCTGGGACTTCTTAGAAACGCAGATTTTTCTGTCCCACACAGACCTGTTGGATCAGAAACTTTGAGGGTTTGAGCCCAGGAATCTTTTTTAACAAGCCCTCCTCACTAGGATTTTGATACCCAATCAAGTTTGAGAGTGTATGCTCTATATACCATACTACCTCTGCTTCATATTTTTAAAGGAAGGGCAGAATTCTGTGAGTAGAAATTATGTGAAAGACTTCTGTAAGGTGTGTTGTAAGCTGAGCCTTAGAGGATAGAGAGACTGGAAGTAGAAATAAAAAGGAGATGGCACTGTTTCTAGCAGTTCCTCCTGTCTTGTTTGTTGCACTATAAACTCTGAAAGAAGTGCAGTACTCAGCTCAGTACTGACACATATAGGTACTCAATTCATTTTGTTCACTGAATAAAATTTTTTATAAAGAGTAACTAAAGACACTTCTTGTTCCAGGATTTAAGTGAGACTGATTTTTACACTTCTGTATAATCTGTGTATGAGAGATTATTTTTCAATTTTCTTATCCTCAGAGTCTATTTCTGGACTCTTAAACACTTCAGTCCAAGGTGTTTGTGCCCTTATCTCACATGGGTTCTCAACATAAGTGCCATGTGCTTCTGTAGCACTGTGAAGATAATATAAACAATCGTGGTTAATTCACTTTAACCAGTAGATTATTGCCTGAACAGATGAAAGAAGACACTACAAATTTAATCTTGTTAAATTGAGAACTTTTAAGAATTGGAGAAAAAAAATTAAATCATATGAAAAAGAAAAATAATTCTTTTGTAGGATATGCAATATACTTAATTTATTAAAATCTGAAGTGAGCCCATATCTAATAAATAGATTATAAGTGATATTCTCATTCTGATCCATACAATGCTAAAATGTTAGAGTTGCTACTTCTCTTCTATTAGAGATAGTCCTACTGGTACAGGTCACATAATAAAAATTGAATATATTTATTTTCCATAGTAGCAATACTCTTGCTGTCATTTTGATGAGTCCTCACTCTTTAGCCACACATTATCACATAATTACACAAGTTTGAATTAATGAGTGCTCCCAGAAAGAATCTTATGTCCCCCCCAAAATTTTTTTTTTTGAGTTGGAATCTCACTATGTCCTCCAGACTGGAGTGCAATGGCACGCTCCTGGTCACCACAGCCTTGACCCACTGGGCTCCGGTGATCCTTCCACCTCTGCCTTCCAAGTAGCAGGAACCACAGGCACACGCTACCATGCCGGGCTAATTTTTGATTTATTGTAGAAATGAGTCCTCGCAAGTGGCCTGGACTGGTCTCGAACCCCCAGGCTCTGGCAATCCACTTGCCTCGGCCTCCCAAAGTGCTGGGATTACAGGCTGAGCCACCGAGCCCAGCCCTAAAAAAATTATACTCAAAGTGGCCTGCATGATAAAAGATTTCCTGAAAATGTCCTCCCCTCTCAAAAGTAACTGAAAAATGAGAAGCAACAACCAAACAAGAGTCAGAGAAGGCACGTCTTAATCAAATATAAATATGGAGATTTAAATATTTTACATACACTTTTGAAAGACAGTAGAGAATTCTTTAGGAAAATAGCTATTTTTGTTGATATATATATATCATGACTTCCTGCAGGCATTTTTTTTTTTGTCAGAGTCTCACTGTGTTGTCCAGGCTAAAGTGCAGTGGCACAATCATAGCTCACTGCAACCTTGACCTCCTGGGCTCAGATCATCCTTCTACCTCAGCCTCCTGAGTAGCTGAGATTACAGGTGCATGCCACCACACCAAGCTAATTTTTAAAAATGTTTTGTAGAGACAAGATCTTGAACTCAAACAATCCTCCCTCCTCAGCCTCCTGAAGTGCTAGGATTACAGATGTGAGCTACCACACCCGGCCTCTGCAGGACATTTTAAACAAGGGATCTGGTTTAACTGAACCCAGACTGTTGGAAAAGAAGTAGTTCACAGCTAAGACAAATAAACAAAATTAAAAGGGTAGAGATTAATATCTATGGAGTTTAAAGAGCCTTAAGCCAACATAAAAATGCTATAATAGCTTATGGCTTAAGACAGAGACACCTCCTTTAAGGTAAATAAGAAATGCACTGACCCAGGCAGTTAAGGTTTATTATCCTCTTCCTTTGAGTATGGACTGGACCTAGTGACTTGCTCTAACAAATGGAATATGACAAAATTAAAGTCACGTCACTTCTGAGTCTATAAAGCTAGTTTTATGGACTGTGGTTTTCATCATAGATGCTCTCTCCCATGTACTCACTCTGAGAGAAGTCAGCTTGCTATGCTGAGAGGTCCACATAGCAAGGAACTGAGGAAGACCGACGGCTATCAAAGCATGGAAACCCTCAGGTCACACAGAAATGGGATATCTCAATTTAAGAGCTAACTAAGGAGTTTCGGGTTCCACTTAAGGTGGTGTAAGCCCAGTATACCCTAAATTAAAACTCGTTATACAAAAAGCAGCTCTCTGAGGACTCTGAAGATAAATAAAAGCAGATGTATTGGGGATGAAACCAAAACTCAACGAACAACCTGTAATGCATTGAGCTTCCCAGCTTAGATTTGAGGGCAGCCCAAATCCTGGAATGGTGCCAAACAGGTGTGGGCAGGAACATCTCCAAGAGCAGCATCCTCTTTATCATCAGAGGACTAGGTAGGGAGAATGCCTGGGAGTGTGGGAGAAATCTCTGTTTTTTGCTTTGTTTTCTGTTTGTTTTTCTTGATTCCACCCCACTCCAAAGCGAGCCCCATTGTGAGGGCAGTGGCAGTGGTGACTGTACAGGTTCCTAAAACCCTCAGAAAAAGCTCTCACCTCTAGCCAGATGTCAGAAAAAGTCCATTCACCACTTCAAAGAGCAAGGGAAACCCTCAGGTTATTATTTTCTCTCCTTCTCTCTTAACACTGTGTCCCAAATGAAGACCCTGTTATAGGGAATGCACAACAGTGTGGAAAAGCTAAACGCATAGGTGAACTGAGCTTTCTAACCAGAGGACTGGGATAAGAGAGTCCTGGAAACTGAAGAAATCCCTGGAGAGGGAGCTGAGGAGATTCTCTAAATCTGTGTATCTCTATATGAACCAACACAAGTCTTAGGCTCCCCCTGAGATATGCGTGCTTAAGATAGATCCAAAACAGCACCATGAAGCCTTTAGAAGTAAACTGCAGTGTAGACCCCATCCAGATTCCACTGGCACCCAATGACACACACATGAGCTGGATCCAAATCACTTTAGAGGCTTTAAAAACTGAACCACTGCCTATAAAAGGTAGTCAGAGCTTTGGTCAGAACCTTATGGAATTTACTCCCTCTGAAAACAACCAGAATAACAAAACCAACCATTTCCAGAGAATTTTCACAGGACCCAAAGGTTCCTAACAAAACACTCAACATATTCAGGATAAAATCCAAAATTATTTGGCACACAGAGAACCAAGAAAATCTAAACAGCTTGTAAGAGGAAAAAAAAAAAAATCACCAAATGCAACCCCACGATGCCAGAGGTTGGAATGACGAGACAAATATTTTAATGCAGTTGTTGTAATCATCTCCAAGTAATGCTGCTAATTCTGGCTACTGAGATTGTTGTAATAAACAATCTTTATGTCTGACCAAGAGGCTTCATTTTTCTCTGCCAGTATCTGTAAAGCTATGACGAATGTATTAATTTATAAGTAAAATCTCAGTTTCCTTGCAATTCCTGACTTGACAGTTTACCTAACATTAAGAATGAAAGAAAATATCACTATAGATCCTATAGATATGTTTTTTACAAATAAAGGAATAATACAATATGTCCATTAATTCAACAACTTACATGAAAAGGACCAATTCCTGTGTCAGTCAGCAACATATAAAAGGATAATATACCTAACCAAATGTGGTTTATTTGAGAAACGCAAGACTGCCATCAAATTTGAAAATCAGACTGCCCCCCCCGACTTGGGGTGGCGAATCTTCTCTCTCTCTTTCTCATTTACTCTTTAAATAAACTATATTTTCCAATCTTAAAAAAAGAAAAATCAGTTAATGAAATTCACCATGTTAGCAGAATAAAGAAAATATACCTGATCCCTTAAATAGATGGAAAAGTATTTTTACAAAATTTTATGAAAGATTCCTATCAATCTAGAGTAGTAAAACTGTGCCTAAAAACAAATGGAAATATTAAAGAATATAGGGACCTCCTGTACTCTATATACCTACAGTTATACAAAATTATTTGATTTTATAAACACTTTCACAGACCACGAACCATGAGATGACTAATTTTAGATAAGAAGGCCTCTGGGCAAAATGTTGGAACCCTTAGAAGCCATCAGAACCTTGAAGTCTGCTCAGGGTATACTCATCCTCCTTAGACACTGGCAGCACAGGACAGTGGTTAAGAATGCAGACTCTACTGCCTGGCTGACTAAGGTCCATCCTGGCTCCAACAGCCATCTGCTAGCCAATCTTGAGGAATCTCTTAAGTAAATTCTTGGTGCCAGGTTCTTAATTTGCAAAATGGAGATAACATTAGTACCTACCTTAAAGGACTGATGTGAAGATTAATGGAGTTAAAACATATAAAACCCTTAGAGCAGTTCCTGAGATCTCGGACTATGCAGAGAAGAAGGCAAATGGATAGCATTGCTTGTGTACTCTTGGACTTGCTCCTTCCTTCTCCATCTCTTCTGATTATAGTGAACATTTTCTGAACTCTTATTATGTTGCAGGTACTATACTAAATGCTTTACATGGCATCATTTCATTTAATCCTCCCAATAACACTGTAACTAGGCACAATTATTATTTGCATAGCTCACATGGGAAAATTGGGTTGCCTCACTTTATATATTGACATACACACAAATACAAACATGCACACACACACATCACCAGTTAGGTTACCATCATGTTTTACTTTTATTTATGAGTCTTTCTGTTCTCTTAGTTAATCCTTTATATGTCTGGTCAATCCATACTCTATATTAATTTTATAGTTTAAATCTCAAAGAGAAATCTTATTTCTTCTATTTTAAAATTTTTCAGGTAGCAAATGCTGTTTTCCTCATTTGCTACCTATCTGACTACTGACTACTGACTACTTTCTCTTTCAAATATGTTATTTTTTTCTGAAACTGGAAGCCCACCTGAGTCTAGCTACCTTGGCTTGATGATGAGCATACCATGGTACCTACAGAAATCTGAACCAGCACCCAGGAGAAGCCATTCTTGGTGTCAGTGTGAGGGCAATTTTCAGTAGTCACCTCATGTATCAGTGTTAGAAACATATTAATGGACAGATCAGATTCTCCCTGGTGTTGAAAAGCAGATCTGACTCTTTTGGAATGTTTTCTTAGAAATAAGTTGATCAATTTTCCTGCACTTTATGCCAATGCCTGTGTCAGCATGGCTGATTTGGAGGCTAATTACATGATTTTTATAGCTATTCTGGGAAACATGAGCACACTGGAAATAGAATGGGGGAGGATATGAGAGTGTTGACCAAAAAATGGAGACAAGCCAGACTGTTAATGATTTCCATGCTGCTCAGCAGAAATCATCTTCCATGCTCTCTGTTGATACAGTTTAAATCTAGGAATGACAGAATTCCAAAATATGGTTACTTAAGAAGTAATTACAAGAAATCATCTCTTCCTGTCATTAAAAAAATCTAAGATCTACTTTAAAATAAATCATCATTATCTAACAAACATTTTATTGACCACATGTTTGCCTTAGTTCCTTTGTGATGGAAGTGTAAGTAGAATTCACATAAATATAAAATAAATATAAGAACACAATAATCTCAGGAAATTCTTCAAAATTAAATAGGAGGAAGAGGTTGAAGTTAGGGAGTGATGGGAGCAGAACTACTCGTGAGGGTCAAGGAACTCAGACCAGTCATTTTTTTTTTTCAAGTTGGAGTCTCACTCTGTCACCCAGGCTAGAGTGCCATGGCATACTCACGGCCACCCCAGCATCAACCTGCTGGGTTCTGGTGATCTTTCCACCTCAGCCTTCCAAATAGCCAGAACCACAGGCACATGCTACCATACCTTGTTAATTTTTATTTATTTATTGTAAAGACAAGGTCTCGCCAAGTTGCCCAGCTGGTCTTGAACCCGCAGGCTCAGGTAATCCACTTACCTTGGTCTCCCAAAGTGCTGGGATTACAGGCTGAGCCACCAGGTCCTGCCAGTCATTTTAAGTGGCCCCTTCCCATGCCACCATTAATATACGGGTGAAACCAGGTAAAAATGTATTACATATATCCCATAAAAGAACTAAATTATTGAATCCATTAGCAATCAATACACATGACAGAAAACCCAGCTGAGGTAAAGAGACAAAGAGTGAACCATGGCAGCCATGTTGCTAACCACAAGCAGCAGTCGGTTTTTCCACGTGGAGTCTGGGAGCAGGAGACTTAGCATCTCTTCTTTCTCTCCTCTCCAGTGAGCTATCTTGATCTTCAGCTACATTTTTTTTTGGCTTTGTGAGAAACCTTATCATCAAATACAATGGCTAGCAATGTTATCAACAAGACAGATCCTCACTCTGTGAATTCCTGTGTATTCATTGAGAATCTCAACACTCTTGTGGTCAAGAAGTCTGATAAGGAGGCGTTCTTTCAAAGCAGGGCAAAATTGTAAGCTGCCTTCATTCAATATGTTACTGAGAGAAATACCTGGGCTGCTGCAGCAGGAGAGAATGGCAGAATGATTGATTACTGGCCGGGTTTTAGATATTAATCTGGTTGCAGAGCCAAAAGTGAACTGAGGAAAAGTGAATGTGAAAGGATCTGCAGTGAAGATGTATAGCTCCTCTTTTGACTATCACCTTGAACAGGATTGCTATGCCAGGATGTATTGCTACCCAGCGCATGCTTCTCCTCCTATTACTACTCCCCAGTGTGTAGTGCCATCTGAACACCAGCGCGTATCAGGAACACCTCACAAAGAACCGAAAGGGGCTTCAATTCCAAGAGCAGACAGCAGGAATCCTCTTCCACGTCTGGAAAATTGAAAGAAGATGACCTTCATGAGGCCGTGAAGCAGAAATTGATCCAGATAAAACAAAAAGTAGATCATCTGCTGGAAAACCTGGACAAAGTTGGAAAGGAACACAGCAAACAAGAAGCAGAGACGAAGAATGATAAGTCTGAAGAGGAGCAGAGCAGCAGCTTCATGAATAAAAATGAGACTAGTGTGCAGAAGGAGTCTGAAGGGGCACAGACGACTCTGCTGAGGAGGCAACCTACTGGATGATAATGACAATGAAAATGGGGTATGGCCAGCTGGAGTTGATCAAGGATGATGAAAAAGAGGGTGAGGAAAGAGAAGATGACAGAGACAGTGCAAAGACGCGAATGTCTCTTAAGCACATAGTGAGGTTTAAAATTTTCATCCCCTTCTTTCTTTACCTATGCACTTGTCTGAGGTAAAAATTTTTTTACCAGATCTCTCCCCTGGTATCTTCAGCACTTGCTCATTGTTCTCCCCACCTTTGTCCTTCCCATGTTCATTAATTCATTTCCTTTGACACTCCTAGTTTGCTGTCTTACTCTTTAATTTTTGCTTTAAATTTTGATACCTCTTTATGATTTAACAATAAAAAGGTATGCAATTTTTAAGCAACTGTCTCCAAAATAACCTCTGGTTATGCAGGGAATACAGTTATTTTCATTCATACATGAGTTCAGCAGTTGCTTTCCTAACTGCAAAGGCAATCTCATTTAGTTGAGAAGTGCCTGAGAGCAGCTTTGAGTTAGAAATATGTGTGTACTCCACATAAATGTGGCGTGTTGGGGCAGCTCACCACAAAACAGGGTATTTTTGTGATTGAGAGTTGGCATGTTGAATGTATCCTCTAGAAAAATAATTAGTGTAATCGTTTTAAGATTTGTTTCCTAAAGTTGATACTGTGGGTCACTTTTGTGAACAGCCTGGTTTTGGGGATCTTTTTCCCCCCAAAATAAACAAGTCTTATCCTTATTTTTTTAATGTTTTGAGTCAGGGTCTCAATCTATTGTCCAGGCTGGAGTGCAGTGACACAATCATGGCACACTGCAGCCTCCAACTCCTGGGTTCAAGCAATTCTCATGTCAGCACATCCCCAGAAGCCTCCCCAGAAGCTAGGACAACAGTCTCACGTCACCTCATCTGGCTAATTTTCTTATTTTTTGTAGAGACAAGGTCCCACTATGTTGCCTAGGCTGGTCTCAAACTCCTGGGCTTAAGCAATCCTCCCACCTCTGCTTCTCAAAGTGCTGTGATAACAGGTGCAAGCCACCACATCTGGTATACAAGTCCTTACTAAACCAGGAAGGAAAAAAAGGTCAAATGGAACTGACTTTAACCATAAAGATATCTATGTCATCAAAGACTCAGTTTCTTTCCATCACTCCACTCTTCCTTGAATAATAATATGAAGTAATATAAGTTTATCCTCAGGGTCTAAATAGTGGCCTGCCTGGGAAGCTTTAGGGTTTCCCTGCAGTAAAGATAAAACCAACTTTACATGTTATATCTCATGTTAAAAAAAAAGAGAGAGAGAGAGAGAGATGTATCTTCTGTGTTTTTCTATGGAATTGAAATTTTTTCTGTAACCTTTCTTTTAACAAGATAGCTTAGTAGTATCATCTTAACGATCATTGTTCTGATCTCGTTATGCACCAGAAGAGACATGTTTCTTCTGGTGTGTAAAAGACGTAGGCTCAGTTCTGCAATCATATACTCCAAAGCCTTGATTATTAGACCATTTCTTCCTTCTCTAATGTTTAGCTCATCTTTGGAAGACTTTGGGAACATTCTGTCGTCTGTTCTCCATCAGAACTAACATAATTTACTAAAGAGGTGTTAGTAATATTAGATTTCAAAAAAGAAGGGTTTGCTATTTTAATTTCTATTCTCCCAAGATGCTTCTTTTCTCCTATATAAATTACCCACCTCAGTGGCCAGCTCTGCAATGCCAAGGGGTTGTGGGAGAGATTGTCCTTGTAACACCACATTTCCTCCAAAGAAATTGGCACCTATTGGCTTATTGTTGTATAACTTTTACTCTGAACACAAGGATCTGTCTCTTACTCCAAAGAAAATCAGATATGTTCACTTTTTATTAGTATAAAGATAGAGAAAGAGAAAATTTGACAAATCATTGTACAACTAGGTAAATTTTCACAAAGTGAACACACTTTGGTACCAGCACCCGAATCAAGATACAGAACATGATCACCAGCCCAAAAGTCTCCCCTCATGCACCCTCCCAGTCCTACTCACCAAGACTAATCAGTATTTTATCTTCTGACAGCATAGATTGTTTTTGCCTGCACTGACTTTATATGAATGGAGTCACACAGTGTCTATTCTTCTCTGGCAAGCTTCTTTAGCTCAGCATTATGTTGTTTAATGTAGTTATGGTTTCTTTCATTCTCAAGTAAGAAAGAAAAATAACTGATGACTATATCAGTTCACTTAGAGAAATAAACAGGATGAGTCTCTAAATGATATAAGCTTCTTCCAAAGATGTAGCACTAAGTTTGATTCTAGAGTGCCAGAAGTCTCCTAGGTAGTAAGATGGTAATAAATGCAGGCCGCTTCATTCAAAGTTGCTGAAAATATTTAGCATTTAACTTCTAAGGTATAGTGGGTTGGGGAAACAAATAGTTAGCATTTATTAAGTACAGCCAGAAACTGTAGTAAGTGCTTTACATGGATTATTTTCTTTAATCCTTACAATTGTATGATGCTTGATGTTTAGATGAAGAAATGGAGGCTTTAGATAGGTTATAAAATTTGTCTGAGCTCATGGATTATTACATGGTACAGCTTGGATATGAATCCAGAGAGAGTCCCTGGAGTCCATGTTCTTTGCCACTAAGCCATGCTTTTCTCTGAGACACTAGGTGACATAATAATACTTTCCCACTACTCAGTGGAATGTACAAATTTATCTTCACTACACTGCAGGTGCTACTTCACATCAGTAATAATAATAAAAGGGGAAATACATTAGATAAGTTTTCACTGCTTTAAAAATAGTGCCTGTAATTTCAAAGATATTTGATTAAATTAATCAACTTGTTAAAAAACTCACAGACTTGGTTTTTATCCTATAATGGACATTTCCTCTTTCTTCTTCTTCCTCTTTTTTTTTTTTTTTTTTTGTCAGAGTCTCACTCTGTTGCCCAGGCTGGCATGCAGTGGCAGGCTCTTCTGGGCTCAGGTGATCCTTCTGCTTCAGCCTTCCAAGTAGCTGGAACTATAGGCGCAAGCCACCATGCCCAGCTTATTTTTATTTTATTTATTGTAGGACAAGGTCTCACACCAAGTTGCCCAGGCTGGTCTCGAACCTTTGAGTTTAGGCAATCCTCTCGCCTCGGCCTCCCAAAATGCTGGGATTACAGGCTTGAGCCACCATGCCTGGCCTCTTCTTTCTCTTAGAGCCTCACAATTTTCATTTCAATATCTTCCCTCTCTCATTCATTGCATGGGTTTCATGAGTATACATTGCCCAGTTTAAACCAAACAACTCACTACATCACCGGGTCACAGTAATTAATTCAGGAGAAGGCACATAATCCAATTCAAGATAAATGAGATGTTTGTTGGAAACTTTTGGAAAGAAAGTAATCTTGCTCTCCTGCTGAAACTACTTGAACAGATAATTTTGATTTTCCTGATCAGTGGGATACGTGGACATGAGGTTTAGAAGAGCAACTGTTTTGCTACCATAAAAGAACTTAGCCTGAAGATGAAGCCAAGGTGTTGGGGAAAGGTAAATCACTCATGACCCTGATAAAACCATGCCTGAAGTCCCCCTCCCAACCTTTCCATTGAGCACATTACATAAAGTATCAAAACCACAATTTCATGACTATATGGTGAATCCACCTAGTTGTACCTCTCAACTTAACTGCCCTGCTGGAAAACTGATGCTTTCTATTTCTTCTGTAAAAACATATTTTCTAAGACCCTTGTTACACAGAACACTTGTGTCTAATACTCCTTTGCTTTATGCTCACATATTTCTATTCCCATTAGTTGAATTGTGTGGTCACCAAGTCAGTCAGTTGAATAAACTTGTTTATTCCATTTAAGCTTATTATTGTAAATATGGAATTCAAATAAGTATCATAAAAATCAATACAATGTAATTTTAAAATACAGTTTTTTTAAATAAAAACTAAACTAAATGTTTTAGAAGTGATATCTATCTCTTAGTCACTTTGGTAACTGCTGTCACAGAATTAAGTGTTGGCCAAGAGCTCCAAAAGACAGGTGAAAATATAATCCCGGCACTTTGGGAGGCCAAGGCAGGAGGATTGCTAGAGCCCAGGAGTTTGAGATCAGCCTGAGCAATATAGTGAGACCATAGCTCTACAAAAAATTGGCAGATTCTGGTGGCACAGGCCTGTAGTCCCAGCTACTTGGGAGGCCAATGTGGGAGAATCACTTGAGCCCAGAAACTTGAGACTGAAGAAAGCTATGACTGTGCCACCACACTCCAGCTCAGGTGACATAGGAAGACGCTCACCTCTAAAAAAAAGAAAAAAAGGGAAAAAAAATGGATGAAAAAACTGCAAAAACATAGAAGCTGATTCAATATCACTACTTGTTATTGATCTGTTCAGGGTTTTGATTTCTTCCTGATTCAAGGTTGGGGGGATTGTATGTTTTCAAGAATTTATCAGTTTCCTTTAGATTGTCTAATTTGTTTGCATAGCGGTGTTCATAATAATCTTGGATAACCTTTTATATTCCCATTATATAATGTCTCCATTTTTCTTTCTGATTGAGTTAACCTGAATCTTCTTTCTAAGTTTCTTAAATAATCTAGCTAGTGGTCTATCAGTTTTGTTTATCTTTTTCAAAGAACCAACTTTTTGTTTCATTGATCCTTTGTATTGATTTTTGGATTTCAATTTCATTTAGTTCTGCTCTGATCTTCGTTATTTCTTTTCATCTGGTAGCTTTGGGTTTTGTTCGTGTTTTTCTAGTTCCTTGAGGTGTGATGTTAGGCTGTCAATATGTGATATTTCAGTCTTATTAATGTAGGCCTTAAGAGCAATAATTTTGTCTAAGCACAGCTCTGGCTGTGTCCCAGAGGTTTTGATAACTTGTTTCATTGTTTTCATTCATTTTTGAGAATTTTAAAATTTTCATCTTGATTTCATTGTTGACCTAAGGATAATTCAGGAACATATTGCTTAACTTTCAGGTTTTTGCTTGTTTCCACAAGTTTTTCTTGGAGTTAATTTCTAGTTTTATCCCACTATGGTCTGAGAAGGTGCTTGATATTGTTGGGAGCCAGTCATGGAGGCCCACTGAGCATTAGGGATCAGGAAGGGCCGTTGACCCCGAGACCACTAGGATGCGTTCGGGAGCTATTTGACCCCACTTCCTCCCCCTTTCTACTCAGCACTAACCAGATTAAGCTCCTGTGAGCTCAAAACATAAAAACTCTGAGACCGGGATGAGCACAAGCTAACTTTAGAAGCTCATTGTTCCCATTCTTCCGCAAACTGCAGTTTTGGCTTTCACACAACTTATAATTCAAACTCGGGTCACATCTAAGAGCCTTAGTATTGGTCACAGGCTTCTGGGTCATGATCTTAGGATTTATTGAAGGAGTAAATTATAGAATATAGTTTTAGAAGAAAGCCATTTTGTTGAAAGAATGCGGCTGGGTTACTTGCAGGTAGCCCACTGTGAACTTTGGATTGGGCCACATTCCAAACATTCTGGGATGGGCCACTTTCATTTGTAAAGTAAATACTTAAGCGTCTATAGAATTGTTTAACTTGGCATAAATCAATCAGTTTAGGATGAAAAAGGTTTATAGAATATGTCAGTCACGGATTAGGTTATCCTTTGTTATGGGATTTTAAGATTATCATATGAAAAGGGTTTAAAGGCAATCATTTATTAAGTTTTCATGGATTAAGGTTTCTGGTGGGTGGGGGATGCCCCTCCCACATCTGACTTTGTGTATAAAAGACCCATTGTAATTCCCAATAACACACACATCACTTCTGCACTAGACCAGAGTCCAGTCTCTTTCTTTCTCTTTCTCTTTCTTTCTCTCTTTCTTCTTCCCCTCAATCGCCGACGCCATCTCCACCTTTGGGGTACCCTGAACCCAACTGGAGCTGGTCTCCAGCATGATATAATTTAGATTTTTTAATATATCAAGACTTGATCTGTGGTCTATTATAGCTATCTTGGAGAATGTTCCATGTACTAATGAGAAAAAATATATACTATTGTTTTGAGATAGAATGCTCTTTTGATGTCAGTTCCACTTGCTCTAGGATACAGTTTAAGGCTAATATTTCTTTGTTGACTTTCTGCCTTGATATTCTGTCTATTTCTGTCAGTGGAGTGTTGACATCTCCCACTATTATTATATTGCTGTCTATCTCTTTACTTAGGTCTAGTAGAATTTGTTTTTATTAAACTGGGGGCTCTGGTGTCAGGTGCATACATATTTAAAGCTGTTATGTCTTATCATTGGATCAATTATTTTATCATTATAAAGTAACTACATTTGTCTTTTTTTATTGCTGTTGATTTAAAGTCTATTTTATCTAATACAAGAACTCTGCTTGTTTATGGTTTCCATTTGCATGGAATATTTTACCCACCCCTTTACCTTGAGACTTTAGAAATCTTTGTGTGTCATCTCAAAAATCATCCATCATGACCAAGTAGGCTTCATCTCCAGGAGGCAAGGCTGGTTCAACATTCGCAAGACCATAAATGTAATTAAATATAACGATAGATGTAAAAACAAAACCCACATGATTATATCATTAGATGCAGAAAAAGCTTTTGATAAAATCCAGCACCCCTTCTTGATAAAAACCCTTGAACATCTAGGCATAGTAAGAACCATCTATAAGAAACCCACAGCTGGCATACTCCTAAACAGACAAAAATTGGAACCATTTCCCCTGAAAACTAGAACAAGACAAGGATGCCCACTCTCATCCCTCCTGTTCAACATAGTTTTAGAAGTCCTAGCAAGAGCAATCAGAGAAGAGAAGGCAATTGGGGTACCCAAATAGGAAAAGAGGAAGTCAAGTAATCTCTCTTTGCAAATGACATGATTGTACACCTTGAAAACCTAAGAGAATCTGCCAAAAGCCTCCTTGCACTGATAAAGGACTCTGGCAAAGTCTCAGGGTATAAAATAAATGTGCAAAAGACAATTGCATAATAAACAGAAACCCAAATAAAAAGCACAATTCCATTCACAATAGCCACCAAAAAAAACCCAAAATACCTTGGCATCTTCCTAACCAGAGATGTGAAAGACCTTTATGATGAAAACTACAAAACACTGCTCAAAGAAATCAAAGATGACACAAACAAGTGGAAAAATATTTCATGCTCATGGATTGGAAGAATCAACATTTTTAAGATGTCCATTTTACCTAAGGCAATCTACAGATTTAACCCAATACCCATCAAATTACCAGCAACATTCTTCTCAGACCTAGAAAAAACAATACAGGAATTCATATGGAAACATAAACAACCAAGAATAGCCAAAACAATCCTCAGCAAAACAAACAAACAAACAAAAAAACCAGAATGTATCACACTTCCAGGCTTTAAACTTTATTATAAAGCTACAATAATCAAAACAACCTGGTCTTGGTACAAAAATAGGCATATAGACCAATGGAATAGAATTGAGATTCCAAAGCAAAACCAACCAACTCATCTTCAACAAAGCCTTCACCACCCACTAATGGGGAGAGGAGAGTCTATTCAGTAAATGGTGCTGGGAAAACTGACTGACCACATGCAGAAGATTGAAACAGGACTCCTACCTATCCCCATACACAAAAATTAACTCTAAATGGATCAGAGACCTAAATGTAAAACCTCAAACTGTAAGAACCTTAGAAAATGCAGGAAACCCTCTTATGGAAGTTGGAACTTTCACCCAATTCCTGATAAAAATCTGAAGTGTCCAGTCATAAGAGATAAGATAGACAAGTGGGACCTCATTAAACTGACAAGTTTCTGCAAAGCCAAAGCAACCATCAAGAGAGCAGGGAGACAACCCACGGACAGGGAAAAAATATTTGCCAACTCCATATGTGACAAAGGCCTAACATCAGGGATCTACAAGGAACTCAAACATGCTGAAAAGAAAAAAACAAACAGCCCCATTACAAAGTGGGCAAAAGATATGAACAGATACTTCTCAAAAGAAGACATACGAGTGGCCAACAGATACATTAAGAAATGGTCAACCTCACTAGTCATTAAAGAGATGCAAATTAAAACTACACTGAGATACCACCTAACTCCAGTCAGAATGGCCATCATCAGTAACTCAAAAAATAACAGATGCTGGAGGGGATGTGGTGAAAAGGGAACACTTCTACACTGTTGGTGGGAGTGTAACTAATACAGCCTCTGTGGAAATCAGTGTGGCGATTCCTAAAAGTTATAAAAAAAATCAAACTTCCATATGACCCCACAATCCCCCTACTGGGAATATACCCGGAAGAACTCAAATCACTCTATAAAAAAGACACCTGCACAGGCAGCATTGTTCACAATAGCAAGAACATGGAACCAACCATGCTGCCCATCAAAAGAGGACTGGATAAAAAAAAATTTTGTACCTATACACAATAAAATATTATGCAGTCATAAAGAAGAACAAATCATAAACTTCGCAGCAACCTGGATGGAATTAGAGTTTATAATACTGAGTGATCTCTCACAGAAACAAAGAGTTGAGTATCACATGTTCTCACTCATAAGTGGACCTTGAACAACTACTGTAATATTATAAGAAAAGGATTGACAGTAGCAGGAAACTGTGGGGGGGGAGGGGTGTATGGGATTGACAGTAGTCAATATCTGCCTGGGGTAGGGGGACACATCTCATCAACAAGGGTACCTGCACAATGAATATTTGTATACCTCACCCTAAATTATACCCCACAATTTTAAAATTAAAATTTAAAAAGAAAAAAAAAGATGTCTTTGTGTGTTAAATGGATCTCTTGAAGGCAGCAGATGTTTGGATTGTATTTTTTTATCCATTCTGCCACTCTATATCTTTTTATTGGGTATCAAGACCATTTACCTTCAGGGTTAATAATGATATGTAAGGAACTATCCCACCGTACTGGCTGTTATCTGGTTGCTTTATTTCTCGATTGATTTTTATTCTGTTACTATTTCATTAACCCTGTGAGCTGTTTTATTTCTAGCTTTTTTCTACTGTTGCATTTAAATCTTTTAAGTATTCAAAACTCCTTTGAGTATTTCTTATAGAGGCAGTCTAGTGGTGACAAACTCTCTCAGCATTTGCTTGTCTGAGAAAGACTTAATTTCTTTTTCAAAGGTACGAAATCCTTGACTGACTGTTTCTGTTTGAGGAGTTTGAAGATGGAGTGCCTATTCCTTTAGGTCTACAGTGTTTCTTTTGGGAAATCGGGTGTGAGTCTGATAGGTTTACCTTTGTAAGTTATTTGATGCTTTTGTCTCATTGTTCTTAAAATTCTTTCCTTCACATTAACTTTGCATAGCCTGATGATTGTATGCTTTGGGGATGACTTTTTTGCAAATGGATCTTGTGGGGTGGGGGTTTGGGTTTCTTACATCTGAATATTTAAAACTCTGGCAAGATCAGGGAAGTTTTCCTCCATGATTTCTTCAAACAGGTTTTCCAAACCTGTTGTTATCACTTCCTCCTCAGGAACATCTATGATTCTTAGATTGGAAGTTTTACATAGTCCCATATTTCTTGGAGACCTGGTACCATTCTCTTGATTTTTTTCTTTTTCTAATTGTTGTCTGATTGGCTTAATTTGAAAGACTTGTATTCAAGTTCTGAGATTCTTTCTTCTACTTGTTCTAGCCTACTGCATTTTGTACTTCCCTAAATGATTCTTTCATTTCCAGAATTTCAGTTTGTTTTTCTTTATTTTAAAGTATATATCTCTTTGAAGAATTTTTCATTCATGTTCTGAATAGTTTTTTAAATTTCTTTATATTGGTTTTCAACTTTCTTCTGAATCTTATTGAGCAATGTTATAATCAACCTTTTGAATTCTATCTCTGGAATTTCAAGGATTTCATTTTAGCTATGGTCCACTGCTGAAGAATTAATGTGGTTTTTAGGGGGTGTTGATGAACTCTTGTTTTTTCATATTGTCAGAATTATTTTTCTGGTTCCTTCTCATTTGGGAAGACTATTTTTTCTTATTTGAGTTTGGTATTAGACTGACGTAGGCACTGCAGGGGTCCCTTGTGTATAAATAGCCTTTGTGTGGTGAGTTTCTCAATCCCCAGCCCTGATGGTCCTACACTGGGTACCTGCACAGGCACAAAGCATCCTAAGTGGCCAGGGTACTAGGATAGTGAAGTTAGCTGGGGTCTGTGATAAAACCTTCCCCAAATGTGAGGTATTATATCTGGTATGATGGACTATACTGTTGACCTCTGGTCAGGAGGTGGCACTTGCAGGAGAAAGAAGGCTATGGTGGTGGCTGTGGGCTTTCTGCTTGGTGTGTGTTGCTCCAAGGAAGTGTCTAGCTAGCCTAAATGCTGGGCAGGGCTGTGGGTATTACCCAAGTTCTCTGTTTTGAGTCTTTGAGGGGAGTGCAAGAGAAAGGCTCAAGCTCCTCAACTCTGTGCACTCTTGGCTACCCCAGTGGGGACTGCAAGGGAGTTCTGGTCACCGAGGTAATGCTTCTGCACTGAGTCCAGACGCTGCATATTATCTGTGCCACGATCCAGGCAAGAGTCTGTTTGTCTATATTTTCAAGAAGATCCCATTTAACTAATTTTTACTCTGAAGGGTAAGGCTATGTATCAATAACAACATTTATTCTATGTACAAACTGCTAAAATAGAATGCTTTTCTTTTATTGCTTTTATCGTCTATTTTATGTATTTATTTTTCCCAGTTGATTTAAATACATTAGTTAAATACTTGAGTTAAAAGCTAAATTTCTGGAGTAAATAATTTTCAAAGTAACAAAGGTAATATAGAACAGAATATGAAAGAAAGGCAATTTCCTTAGGTAAATGGTATAATTACTATTCTGCCAGAGACCAGCTCCAGCTGGGTTGAGGGTACCCCAAAGGTGGAGATGGCATTGGCAATTGAGGGGAAGAAGAGAGAAAGAGAGAGAGAGAAAGAAAGAGACTGGACTCCGGTCTAGTGCAGAAGTGACGTGTGTTATTGAGAATTACAATGGATCTTTTATACACAAAGTCAGATGTGGGAGGGGTGCCCCCACCCACCAGAAACCTTAATCCATGAAAACTTAATCAATGATTGCCTTTAAACCCTTTTCATATGATAATCTTAAAACCCCATAACAAAGGATAACTTAATCTGTGACTGACATATTCTATAAACCTTTTTCATCCTAAACTGATTGATTTATGCCAAGTTAAACAATTCTATAGAAGCTTAAGTATTTACTTTACAAATGAAAGTGGCCCATCCCAGAATGTTTGGAATGTGGCCCAGTCCAAAGTTCACAGTGAGCTACCTGCAAGTAACCCAGCCACATTCTTTCAACAAAATGGCTGTCTTCTAAAACTATATTCTACAATTTACTCCTTCAATAAATCCTAAGATCATGACCCAGAAGCCTGTGACCAATACTAAGGCTCTTAGATGTGACATGAGTTTGAATTATAAGTTGTGTGAAAGTCAAAACTGCAGTTTGCGGAAGAATGGGAGCAATGAGCTTCTAAAGTTAGCCTGTGCTCGTCCCGGTCTCAGAGTTTTTATGTTTTGAGCTCACAGGAGCTTAATCTGGTTAGTGCTGAGTAGAAAGGGGGAGGAAATGGGGTCAATAGCTCCCGAACGCATCCTAGTGGTCTCGGCGTCAATGGCCCTTCCTGATCCCTAATGCTCAGTGGGCCTCCGTGGCCGGCTCCCAATATCTCCCCCTTTTGTATTTTTTAGCACGAAACCATGAAACTCCATATTGCTCTTCTTTAGCACTCTGAAGATGATTGGGAGTAAACACAGCAACAAAAGAATCACTGCTCTGCAAATTCCCACATTGTTGAGTATAGACATTAATGACTTTTGATTAGCAAATGATGCCTGAATTTTTTGATGTAATTTAGTAAGGTCTATACTCAGGTCTGAATGGTTCCAAATTCCAAGTTACTTTGTCCCAGGTATGGACAGATTTAAACTCAGAGTGACACTGGAGAGCCAATTTCTTTTTTAAGGTCACAAGTTCTTGCCCTACTGCTAAAACTCCTTCCTCCAAAGCACTAAACTTACTTTCCAACTTCTAGTCTATGATTTCCGGAATAGCTATGGCAATAGAAACATTTTTAGACAGCCGATCAGCAAACGTAGTTGTATGAACTTCCCTAGATAATGCTACAGCTCAAAAGTAGCTATTAAAGCTGTAATTCCTAAAATTAAAAGTAGCCAAAAATCTTTTCTGTCTTTCTAAAAGAACATTAGCCTCATACAATATCTGTAAACCATATGCATCATACCAAGAAGATGACAATTATACAAGAATCATGAAATAAGATGGCTGCTCAAGAATAACAAAACCTTCATAAAAGGCATTAAACAATTAATTAAAAATACACCCAGTACAAGACACCTTATAAACATTGCTATGATACTCAATTTTAACAACTTAGTACTTATTTCATACTAAAAACACATAAGAGAACTGCAAGCATCACTAATGTGGTACTGCTAAGTTTGTCCAACAGGCCTAGACAGGCTGACTGGTTGAAGGGCTGTGAGGGCTTTCCACAAATGAGGTTGAATGGCTTGTCTGGTACCCATTCATTGGAGTGCCTTCTAGTTGCAGCAAGTGTAGAGCCATTAAAACCCCAGTCACTAATATATAGTCTTTCACCAGGTACAGTATAGTCCACCTTAGAGTTATAAGCAGTCTCTCCATTTCAGGAAGCCAATATCTCGCTGGATGAGTGGCCAGTCCTTTTCCATATCATTGAAGGGGCAAGCAGGTACACTGAGAGGTGGTGTCCGTTAAACACAATTGAACAGTTAGGGTCATAGCTGTGATTGAGCAAAGACATACTAGGATACAGGCCAACACCCACTTCCTGCATCTCTGCAGTACAGATGGTGAAAGAGTTGCAGATCACCTTGGCCTGGGTTTGGTATCAGATACAGTCACACTTAAAGCAGTATTGGTCCCTCAGCTGCTTCCAGCACTCCTCACTTGTCATCAGCATATCCAAGTAGCAGATGGTGAGCTCTTCTCCCACCTCGATGTCTCGGACTACACGCAGTAAGTTTATCTTATGTTTTTGGTCCTGCATTCTTTTCTCCTCCCAGTTGTTAAAGACTTTACAGGCTGTGTCCAATAGTTATATTTGAGGGACTTGTGGGCCCTTTTCTAATTCTTGGAGTTTGCGCCAGTGCTGACTGAGAGATAAAATACATCCAAAAGAACTTGTCCTTCCAGTCTAGTCTGCTTATTAACACCTATTTTGTAGTTAGCTAACAGGATTCACTTATATGATTCCTTTACTTCCATCTGGGAAAGTTGAACTTGAGAGAAATTTATCATAAGAAGACAACAAAGAAGAATTTTTAACATCCTTTTGTCCAAGACACCCCCTTGAGAAGAGACATGTGGAGGGGGGATGAGAAGTCTGGAGGTTGGGGTTAGGTGCCATGGCCTTTGGCACCCACCCCTTCTCCAAAGGTAAAAG
>NW_007251356.1:217670-218415 GCF_000164805.1 Carlito syrichta | reverse complement strand
ATTTTCCAGATTTCTTTTTTATAACAAATATAGGAGTATTCCAAGAACTGGTAGAAGGCTCTATATGCCAGCCTCCAACTGCTATTGAATTAATTCTCTTGCTGCCTTAAGTTCCTCTGAGGGCATGGGCCATTGTTCCACCCAAACTGGTTTATTATCTTTCCAGGTAAGGGGATCAGCAGCCTCAGGAACAATAGCCCCTAGGGCAAATTTGAAAAGCCAATACCAGACCGGTCTTTCCTCTCTACAACCTGAACAGGCCCTTTTATGCCCTGTCTGTTCCTTCCAAGCCCCTTTAAGAGATCGTATCCTATTTGTAGCATTTGTGCTGACACCTTGTCATCTGGACTATACAGAAGCATGCCCATTTGAGCAAGAATATCGCGTCCCCAAAGTGTAATGGGGATGGAAGGAATGATGTAGGGACAAAAGGTTCCTGAAGTTTCATTATCTGTCCAATTTAAGATTTGAGAACTTTTGGCTACAGAGGGCGCTCGACCAATACCAATGAGTCCTGATGGGGCTACTTGTGTTGGCTAGGAAGACGGCCAGTCTTTCCCAGCAATACAAGAAACATCAGCCCCTGTATCTAGCAGACCTTTAATTTTAACTCCCTGAATATATAAATCTTTTAGAGGTCTGGAGTTAGTAATTTCCTGAACCCAGAAAGCAAGATTGCTTGAGCCAAATCCAGAGTCCCCCCTGGGCTTATCAGTTAGAGACTCGCCCATTCTATGATAGGGTA
>NW_007251356.1:207590-217650 GCF_000164805.1 Carlito syrichta | reverse complement strand
GACCTTTAATTTTAACTCCCTGAATATATAAATCTTTTAGAGGTCTGGAGTTAGTAATTTCCTTGGGTAAGATTAGTTGGCTGTCAACTGACTCATATATTCCTTTTCCTAACAACATATTGCTAGAAATATGAAACTGATTTGGATCCCTCTGCTGGTTAACAGCCCTCTGGATCCTTACCTGATCTTCAAATTCAGATTTCCATAGTAAATAGGCTCCTCCTGACAAACAGCTTTTAGCAAGTTGTCACCAATCTTGTGGTGCCATCCACCGAGTGGTAAATTGTTCCATAATAGTAATAGTATAAGGAGCTGTAGGACCATACTGAGTACAAGCCTCTTTAAGTTCCTTAATTAATTTATATGGTAGCGGCTCCCAGTGAGGTGACTCATTTACTGTGCCTTCTTCCATATAAATTACTGGAAAGCAAGAAGACAAGGTAAAATCTCCCTCTTCTTCTGCCTTTTTTCTGGCTCCCTGCATACCTACATTAGCTGGAGACACATACCCAGGTGTGAATTTTGGTGTTTTCACCTTATTTCTAGTAAAGGGTATGGAAGGAGGTGCCTTGTCAACATTAGTGAGATTTTTTCACTTATGATACCCAATCACTTCCTCTTCCAACTCCATTTCCTCCTCGGGGAAAAATTAATCATCTAAAGAAGGCACCGAGGCTACGGCCAGCAGGGCAGTGTCTTTATTTTTGACCGGAGTTTTAGAGAAATTGTGCTGTGGATTTAAAGCATCTCAGATAATATTCCATAAAGCTAAGGCATACAAAATACAAAAGGCAAGCCAATTGGTTCCTCTATCAGACAATATGTTCAAAATACTAGTAGACATGTTCCTTTATTTAGATTCACTCAGGCCCATGATTCTATCACGGCTCTTAAACTGCTCACCCTTCCTCACTCTGCCTGTCTCTACAGAGGGGTCCGTGGCACCCTGGGTGAGGTCCTATCCATCCCAAAAAAAAAAAAGAAAGCTTACCTTGAGGTCCCATGTTCAGGCGCCACTTGCCGGAGACCAGCTCCAGCCGGGTTCAGGGTACCTCAAAGGTGGAGATGGCATCAGCAATTGGGGGGAAGAAGAGAGAAAGAGAGAGAGAGAAAGAAAGAGACTGGACTCTGGTCTAGTGCAGAAGTGACGTGTATTATTGGGAATTACAATGGGTCTTTTATACACAAAGTCAGATGTGGGAGTGGCATCCCCACCCACCAGAAACCTTAATCCATGAAAACTTAATCAATGATTGCCTTTAAACCCTTTTCATATGATAATCTTAAAACTCTATAACAAAGGATAACCTAATCTGTGACTGACATATTCTATAAACCTTTTTCATCCTAAGTTGATTGATTTGTGCCAAGTTAAACAATTCTATAGAAGCTTAAGTATTTACTTTACAAATGAAAGTGGCCCATCCCAGAATGTTTGGAATGTGGCCCAATCCAAAGTTCATAGTGGGCTTACCTGCAAGTAACTCAGCTGCATTCTTTCAACAAAATGGCTGTCTTCTAAAACTATATTCTACAATTTACTCCTTCAATAAATCCTAAGATCATGACCCAGACGGCTGTGACCAATACTAAGCCTCTTAGATGTGACACAAGTTTGAATTATAAGTTGTGTGAAAGTCAAAACTGCAGTTTGCGGAAGAATGGGAGCAATGAGCTTCTAAAGTTAGCTTGTGCTCATCCCGGTCTCAGAGCTTTTATGTTTTGAGCTCACAGGAGCTTAATCTGGTTAGTGCTGAGTAGAAAGGGGGAGGAAATGGGGTCAATAGCTCCCGAACGCATCCTAGTGGTCTCAGGGTCAACGGCCCTTCCTGATCCCTAACGCTCAGTGCGCCTCTGTGGCCGGCTCCCAACACTATTCCTGTTCACATTTTTACTGGTTATCTAGAGTTACAAATCTATTTGGATTTTATTTATTTAATTTTTTGCAGACAGGGTCTCACTCCGTTGCAGAGGCTGGAGGGCAGTGGCACAATCATAGCTCACTATAACCTCAAACTCTTGGGCTCAAGTGATCTTCCTGCCTGAGCCTCATGAATAGATAGGATTACAGGTGTGCATCACCATGCCTGGCTGATTTTAAAATTTTTTGTGGAGACAGGGTCTTGCTTGTTTCCCAGGTTGGTCTCAAACTCCTGGACTCAAGCAATCCTCCTCTCTCAGCCTCCCAGGGTGCTGGGATGACAAGTGTGATCTACCATACTTGGCTTATTTTTTTAAATATACCTTTAAAATCTATATTTCTCAAAAGATTTGTCTATGCTTCTTATTTCTACCCCATTCCTCCACCCTCTTTTGTGATCCTGCTACCTTTTTAGCCACTTCATCTGTGTCCTCTTTTCAGGCTTGTTCTCTTCTACCTTGTCCTTAAATGTTGGAGTTCCTGCAATATCAGTCCTAGGCTATCTCTTCATCTTACTCCTAACTTTCTTTTTAGGAATTTCACATATATACATGAGTTTGATAAACACTATTGCACTAGGTCTTGTATGTAGATTGGCTACAAATTTATATTTTGGGGCTGAACAAGTCATCTGAGCTCCAGACCTCATTATCCAACTGTCTAATTATAATGGTACTTCTTAGCACTTCTTAGACTCACCCCCTTCAAAAATGACCCACCCCCCATTCAGCTGCAAAGAATGTGGAAAGCTGATAGCCTTGACTGTCGGCTTCAACAGGGTCTATCTCAGGTTTCAAGATGAAGTCAAACTGTTCTCAGGAGGACAGTGATGATTGATGTCATCCCAGAACTCCATCATCACTGCCTAACCATGTCCACATAACGCATGTCTCCTCTAGCAGACAATCTTTGCTTCAGAACTACCCACTGGGCTGACAGACAATTGTCAGCTCTGCATCATGATCTGATGACACTTGCCCAATCCTGCATCCTCCACTTTTCTTACACAGATGTTACTCCCCCGTTAAACTTGTCAAACTTCTAACTCCACCTCAACAGCCTCTTCTCGGAAAACCAATATGTTATACTAGGAGTTGTCCATGAAAACCTGTGTCAATAGACATATGAGAGTGAGCACAAAGGATGAAGATCTTCGTAGCACATGTTAACTCTCATCAGAAGGCAACCACTGTAGAAGAGAAACTAAACAGCTTTGGCAAAATGAATTGGCTGGCTGGTGTAGCCAGACTTTCTCAGCAGCCACTCCAGTGCTGGCTAATAGTTGTAACAAAGTAGTCAAAGTGGCAGAGATGGAGGATATGCTTGGGTCCTACAGCATAGACTCCCATGGTTACCTCTGGACACCTTGCCTTCCAGGAGCACAGACCAAAGTTGAGTCTGTAGTAGAATACTAGTCTTTAAGGAAACCAACGGGCCACTTGGTAGCAAGTTAACTATATTGGACCTTTTCCATCCTGAAGGCCAGTAGTTCTTTCTCATAGGAATGGATTGACAGCTATGAATTTACTTGTTCTGCCCTCAAATACTCAGCCAGCACCACTATGCCTGATCAATAGGCATGGAATCTCACACAACATAGCATCTGTTAGGGAACCTACTTTACGGCAAAGGAAGTACAAGAATGGGACAATGAGCATGGGTTACACTGGTCATATCACATACCTCACCAACAGAAGCTGTCAGACAGATAGCATAATGGAATGGCCTCCTAAAGATATGGCTGGCTGAGTGTGGTAGCTCATGTCTGTAACTCCAGCACTTTGGGAGACTGAGGCGCAAGGATTGCTTGACCCCAGGAGTTCGAGACCAGCCAGGGCAACATAGTGAGATGCCATCTCTACAAAAAATAAAAAATAGTCATACATGGTGGCATCCACCTGTAGTCCCAGCTACTCAGGCAGCTTAGGTGGAAGGATCATCTGAGCCCAGGACTTTGAGGCTGTAGTGAGCCATGAGCATGTCACTGCACATGTCACAGTCTGGGTGACAGTGAGACCCTGACTCAAAAATAAAATAAAAAAAATTTTTAAAGGCATAGCTGAAGCACCAGCTTTCAGGCCATGCCCTGTTAGAATGAGGCATCATTTTTCGAGGACATCATACATTCTTTGAGTCAGAGCTCTTTACATGGTTCTATGTCCCCAATAAAAAAGAATACAAGAGTTCAAGAACCAAGTGTGGAAGAACTATGCCCAATGACCCACAGGGGAAATTTGAGGCTTTCCATCATCTCCACTTTGGTCTCTGCAAGGAGCACATTCTTGCCAGGGGACACAGCAGTGATCCTATAGAACTAAAAGCCACAGACACTACCTGGGCTCTTGGGACTCTTTGTGTCTAGGGACCAGCAGGCATGGCAAAGTGTTACCATGGTATCACAGATAAATGAACATGGTCAGCAGGAGACACAGGGCTCTATTACACATTCACAACAGGGAGGAGTAAGTGCAAAACTCAGGGGATCCACTTGGGTGCCTCTTGTTTTCTCTCTTCTTCAGTTATGACTTGAATGGAGAAGTCAACAACCCTGGCCCCAGAAAGAGATGATTACCAGGAGCTCTCCCCTCAGAAATGAGCACACCACCAGATAGCTCACCAAGACCAGCAGAAATGCTATCTAGGATTGCAATACATTCTAATAGAGAAAAGTAGTGAAAGAATTGAGTCATCAAGTGATAGGCATATTAAATTTTTAATTTTTTAATTTTTACTTTTTTTAGATTGGAAAACATGGTTTATTTAGAAAGTATATTAGAGAGAGAGAGAAAAGGGGGAATCCACAGAGCAGCAGGTTCTAAATTTTTAAAAAAATCTACACTATATGGGTCAATACCTTATTTATGTTGCAAATAACAATTTACTTTCAGTAAAAGAAAGCATCTTTCTCATTAAGTCTTGTTAATTTGAACTTCTTTAGTTTTGCTAACATTTTAATATTTATTTTTATGCATTTATTTACTTATTTTTATTTCAATAGCTTTGGGGCTACAAATGTTAATAGTTTTGGTCTGAGCTTTAAGTGTACCCACCATCCTCACCTGTGCACATTGCACCTGATAGGTTTTTGACCCTCCACCCCTTCCCTCTTCCCCATTTTGAGTCTCCAGTGTCCATTATACCATGCTCTGTCTTTGCATATCCCTAGTTTAGTTCCCACTTATAAGTGAGGCATATTTAATTTGTAAATTTACTTTGGGTTTGTGAATGTGCATCATCTACATACATAAGGAACTTAAATATAGTTTTATGGTTATATTTATATAGTAACATTTGTCATTCCTGGGAGTATATGAAGACTGGTTTCTTTGAAAGAGATATATTTGTAAATTACTAGGGTTTCGGAAAACACTACACAACATTACTACTTGCGTGACTGGCCCAATTTTCTTAAATTTTTCTGAATCAAAACGGGGTCAGCTTGGAGCCTGAACTAAAACAGCTTTCCAAGGGAAATTACACAGCTTTGGGGTCACGCAGTTAAAGGCCAAAAGGTACAGTGGGAAAGTCCTCATCCAGCTTCTGCCCTAGTGAGCTTTTCTGATCGTAGTTTAACAATTATGAATTGTGACAATTTGTTATCACTGAAGGATTGCTATTCAGTATGGAAAATTTAACATTTTCAACATGAACAAATTCAGATCTGTTCTTGTAGCCATAGCACATGGACTTCTTTCTCTCATGCAAATGCTTAAGAGTTTCATTTATCTCATTTCTGACAGTAATGAGTGTATCTTCCCATATGACTTGGAATGTGATCATTTAAAAAAATGCAAATAATACTATAATCATCAATGAACTCCATTACTCTATTTTATACTTAGGTTATGGGAAACTGATGCCTAAACAATTTAATTGTAGTCATAAAATGTCAGTGAATAGCATGTCAACACAGCCAAGCTAAATAATTTGGCAATCTAAAAACAGCATAAATTATGACATTGAAGAGATTGGGTGGTGATCTACATTAAATGAGATGGTAACAGGAATTAGAGCAGTTGTATTTTGATTCAGATGCTTCCATAGAGAAAGACTGAAATAAAAGGAAACCACTTAGCTTTCTCTTATCAATATGGAATCAGTAATTTAGCAGAATTTAGGGAAGGTTGCCAAAATTAAGTGAATAAACAGTCATTTCCTACTTTCTTGCCTAACTTTTGTGAGGGAAAAATCAAACACCTAAGCCTAAAGAGTAACTGTCAGATCCTTGTTCAGAACAGTAATTGTAATGTCAAGAAGAGATTGGGTGAGGTGGCTCATTCCTGTAATCCCAGCACTTTGGACGGCCAAGCTGGGAGGATTGCTTGAGCCTAGGAGTTCAAGACCACCCTAAGCAACACAGTGAAACCTTGTCTCCACCAAAAAAAAAAAAAAAAAAAAAATCAGCCAGGCATGGTGGCACACACTTGCAGTCCCAGCTACTTGGGAGGTTGAAGTGAAAGGATCACCGAAGTCAAGGAGGTTGAAGCTGTGGTGATCTGTGAGTCTGTCACTGCACTTCAACCCGGGTAACAGAGTGAGACCCCACATCAAAAAGGAAAAAATAAAATCAAGAGTAATGATTGATAAACTTTAGAATCTATGGGATAGAAAGTCAGAGGGTATCATCAACCCAGCTCTCTTTCTCCAGAAAAAGAAAGCAAAAGAGCTATTTCAGGCAAATTTGTGCTGATTCTTTTCCTAAAATAAACTAATTAATTAAATTACATTTAAGTGAAAAAGAAACAAATTTTTTAAAGGACGCCTGTTGGTAATCATTTCTTCGATCTAATTTCCCATGTGTGGTCATAATATCCTTATTTCCTGCTGATCCTTTCTCCCCAAAATGGAAAGTAGGAAATAACCTGTGAATGTGTATGATTACTGCTATGCCATTTATACTGACACACTTCATCTGAATTCCACAGACATGATCTGGAGGGAGATAACTAGGGGAGTGGCTAGCTACGCATTCAGCTCTCATGGCATTACTTCAGTAAATACCTCACAGGCCTGGCTGACAGCCTTGAAAGCTCAGAAGCCTGGTTTGTCAGTACAGCATGCAGCATGCAGCATCTCACTAATTCAGCTCACAAAGACTAACATATAAACTCAAACTCAAGTATTAATTTGGAAAGGAAAGTGCTTCCTGCCACTTGCTCCCTGGCCTATATTTTCTTTATCTATAGGAGGAACACTGCATAAGAAGCTAAATTATAATCACAAGTTTTCTTGGTGACCATAACCTTGGAATAACTGTTGTTATTTTTATACTGTCTCTGTACTAAGGTTTCCTGATTCTAGACATAGTCAATCTTTGCCCCTGTGATCTTTTACTTCCTGAAATTTCAGGGATACCAACCTCTCACACCATCTGACTGACATGTTTTTCTTTAACTAATACTAAACTATACTAAATACATTCAATCAGGTTACAATTCAGTGTTACCTGCTGGGCAATCATTGTTCCTCTTTAGAGAAGACTTTGTTATTCTATACTGCTACCCTTTCAACATTTTAATTCCCAATCAGCATTCTACATTATTTCTGAGGAGGAAGGAAGCTCACCTTCACCCCCAAATATTCACAGCACTTAGTAATCTTGAATTTCAAAAATTCTTTCTTCTTTAGCTTCCCTGATATGCCTAAGTGTCATTTGGGCAAAATACTTTTTAAGCAGAACTACATTTGAAAGGAAAAGGGAGAAAACTGGGAACTGTTGGCTATGAGATGCCAAGTTATTTTAGCCATAGTCAGTCTCCAGAAGCACAAAAGCATATAAAAGATGAAAGTAAAGATTTAAAAAACGAAGAAGAATCAGAAACTAGAAAAGCAAGCAGAAATCATGATCCATGCGTAGTGAAATCTGGAACATAGAGTCAGTCAGAAAACTGGTACAATCAGGAACCAGAAGAGTCAGAGTAGAATTAGGACACTACTGGATATTTCCAGGAGACACCTTTCATACCACTATATGAATGGTGCCTGCTGGAGTTTTGTCTATACGTGTACAGTATTTACAGAAACCCTAGATAGGATAGTAAGATCAGAAGCCTAGATAGTCAGTAATAAGGACATCTCAGGACCTGAAGAAGAAGGGCAAAACAGGCAGTTCAGCTGTGAAACTCATGGCACTAAGAGAACTTTAACAATTCAGACACTTTATCTTAGGGAGCTTTACTAGAGTTCTGCCAAGGCAGCAAAGACATTCCCTAAGTATGATCAGTCTATGACAGCAAATTGAAGCTATATGCTCTACTATAATGAGGGGAGATTTGGTAGGGAAGATGGCAAATCCAAATAGGAAGAGTTGTTTACAGTTAGAATTTCACTTCAAGGTCCACACTTGAACTATCATGATGTTTCCAAATAGATGTTCTGATCCCAGTTGATGTACCACTGAAAAAAATCTTATGTGGCCAAGAAATGTTTAAGAAATGTGTAGAGTGTATTTCTCTAGTGGGAATTTACAATTATTCATACATAAAAGGCAAATTTAGCTTATTTGAATATGGAATATCTGTTTTTGGAAACATCAATATTCCAAGGAACACATTTTAGAAATAGACAATTTCTGTCATATTGTCACTTAATTCTCCCTCATAGGATTGATAGTATATTTAAGTTTAGAAATACTATACCCCTAACTAGACAAGACGAGAGGAACAGAGATCAGGGGAAATATATTGGTTAGGAAATGGTTTGGGCTGTTGAGGTAGAACTACAATGGCTTAAATCCATTAGGACCTTGAGATCTCTCTCTCTCTCCCCCTGCCCCCACTCGTGTCTCTCTCTCTCTCTCTCTCTCTCTCTCTCTCTCTCTCTCTCTCTGTCTCCCTCCTTACCCCTCTCATGCATACACATATTCACATTCTGGAGGTATGCAGTTCAGGAATGTTATGTGATCCTACAAAGTTATGAAGAACTTAAACTTTGTCTATTTCACCATTCTTATCTAATAGTTTCCATCTGTGATGGTTAATTTCATAATTTCATATGTCAACCTGAGTAGGCCATGGAGTGCCCAGTTAAACATTATTTCAGCTGTGTCTGTGAGGATATTTTTGAATAAGATTAGCATTTGCATCAGTGGACTCACTGATACAAGGAATCATCATGAGTTTGTTGAGGGCCTGAATACAACTGGGATTTATACCATTGGTTTCCCTGGTTCCAGGCCTTTGGTCTTACTTAGACAGACTTATACTACTGGTTTTCCTGGGTCTCTAGCTTACATACAGCAGATCATGGGAGTTATCAGTTTCTATAATCACATGAGTCAATTCCTCATAGTGAATAATAATAAAAAAATTTCCCAGCCGGGCTCGGTGGCTCAGCCTGTAATCCTGCGCCTTTGGGAGGCTGAGGTGAGTGGATTGCCTGAGCCCGCGGGTTCGAGACCCGCCTGGGCAGCGAGACCTCATCTCTACAATAAATCAAAAAATCAGCCGGGCGTGGTAGCACATGCCTGTAATTCCGGCTACTCGGAAGGCTGAGGCGGAAGGATCGCCGGAGCCCAGCAGGTCGAGGCTGCGGTGGCCGGGAGCGGCCACTGCACTCCAGTCTGGGCGACAGAGTGAGACTCCAACTCAAAAAAAAAAAAAAAAAAAAAATTTCCCTTCGGCCATTTTTTTCTCTGGATAATCCTAATACACATCCTCAAAGTTACATACTAATTTCCTGGAAGAAAGGGCAAAACAAGGTACAAATGCTTCTTCTCTAATCCAGGTTAGCCCATCACTTATGTTTTCTTTTTAATTGAGATAAAATTTACATTCAGCAAAATGTACAAATGATACACATACTATGTAATAAGTGTACTGTGTAACCAACACCCCTATTAAGAGAGAAAATATTTCTATAATAGCAACAAGTTACAGTCTTCTGAGCCAACCCTACTAAGCCAGGATAGCCTTCTCCTCCCAAGAACCTTAATTTAATCACATCTGCAAAGTCCCCTTTGCCATGTAAAGTGACATATTTATAGGTTCTTGGAAGCAGGATGTGGACATTTTGGGAGAGGAGCATTATTCTGCCTACCATACCCATTTTTGATAATGTTCATTTGAATATTACCAAATTCCACTCAACTTCAGTACTCATATACAGCTGCTGTTTGATTTATTACTACAAGGGGAGACC
>NW_007251356.1:193482-207570 GCF_000164805.1 Carlito syrichta | reverse complement strand
AGACGAGAGGAACAGAGATCAGGGGAAATATATTGGTTAGGAAAATGGTTTGGGCTGTTGAGGTAGAACTACAATGGCTTAAATTCATTAGGACCTTGAGATCTCTCTCTCTCTCCCCCTGCCCCCCACTCGAGTCTCTCTCTCTCTCTCTCTCTCTCTCTCTCTCTCTCTCTCTCTCTCTCTCTCTCTCTCTCTGTCTCCCTCCTTACCCCTCTCATGCATACACATATTCACATTCTGGAGGTATGCAGTTCAGGAATGTTATGTGATCCTACAAAGTTATGAAGAACTTAAACTTTGTCTATTTCACCATTCTTATCTAATAGTTTCCATCTGTGATGGTTAATTTCATAATTTCATATGTCAACCTGAGTAGGCCATGGAGTGCCCAGTTAAACATTATTTCAGCTGTGTCTGTGAGGATATTTTTGAATAAGATTAGCATTTGCATCAGTGGACTCACTGATACAAGGAATCATCATGAGTTTGTTGAGGGCCTGAATACAACTGGGATTTATACCATTGGTTTCCCTGGTTCCAGGCCTTTGGTCTTACTTAGACAGACTTATACTACTGGTTTTCCTGGGTCTCTAGCTTACATACAGCAGATCATGGGAGTTATCAGTTTCTATAATCACATGAGTCAATTCCTCATAGTGAATAATAATAAAAAAATTTCCCTTCGGCCATTTTTTTCTCTGGATAATCCTAATACACATCCTCAAAGTTACATACTAATTTCCTGGAAGAAAGGGCAAAACAAGGTACAAATGCTTCTTCTCTAATCCAGGTTAGCCCATCACTTATGTTTTCTTTTTAATTGAGTTAAAATTTACATTCAGCAAAATGTACAAATGATACACATACTATGTAATAAGTGTACTGTGTAACCAACACCCCTATTAAGAGAGAAAATATTTCTATAATAGCAACAAGTTACAGTCTTCTGAGCCAACCCTACTAAGCCAGGATAGCCTTCTCCTCCCAAGAACCTTAATTTAATCACATCTGCAAAGTCCCCTTTGCCATGTAAAGTGACATATTTATAGGTTCTTGGAAGCAGGATGTGGACATTTTGGGAGAGGAGCATTATTCTGCCTACCATACCCATTTTTGATAATGTTCATTTGAATATTACCAAATTCCACTCAACTTCAGTACTCATATACAGCTGCTGTTTGATTTATTACTACAAGGGGAGACCCCAAAAACCCCAGAATATATTTATAAAAAATTGTGTTTTTATTCTTATATGTTTAAACTTCAGGTCACCTTCAAATGATCGGTCTATGACAGCAAATTGAAGCTACATGCTCTACTATAATGAGAGGAGATGCAATACCCCTATAGAGATGCTTTTTCACTGCTCAAAACAGTTTTTGAACTCATCGATTTTGATGCCTTTTAGTGCTTCTGCCATTTTTGTTTCACTTCTTCCACATTGGCAAAATGTTTCCCTTTGAGAACTTTCTTATCTGGGGAAACAATAAAAAAGTTGCTAGAGAGTTGCTAGAGAGTCATGAGATTGGGTGAATAGGGAGGTTGGGGCACAGGAGTCATACCATTTTGGGTCAAAAACTGCTGAATAATCAGCACAGTATGGGCAGGTGCATCATCTTGATGGAAAAACCAGTCACCTGTTTGCCACAACTTAGGATGTTTCTTTCACAAACCCTGGCACACAACAGTGCTAGTTGGTACACTGATGCTGATGGGTTCCTAGAACATTTACCTAGTGCAGGAAGCCTATACTACGGAGGACCCACACTCCAAAAAATAATTACAGGGTTTTTTTGTGTCTCCTCTTGTGTAGTTTAGTTTTGCCTGCTCTAGAGCATCATATAAATGGAGTATTCTTGGTTGCATCTGGATTATTTCTTTTAACATAATGATTTTGAAGTTTATTCATATGGTAGTATATGTCATTTATTCTTTCATCTTTTAAAAAATTTCCTAAGCAATATTTCATTGTATGAACATACCACAAATTTCCTGTTGAAAAAAATTTGTGCTATTTCAGCTCTGTACTTTTATGCATACTGACAAATAACTATTTTTATACAAGTTTCTTTGTGGAGATATGTGTAGTTATGTCCAATGAGAGGACCTGAGAATAGCAGCATTCCAACAGTAGTGACCACACCTAGTGCCCTGTTCTTTATTTCTAAATGCCATTCTCCACTAAAAGAAAACTCTATCTTCTTAAAATAATAATTGATTCAAGAGGAGAGCAGAGAAAGTACAAAATAAGCTTGGAACAAGAGGTTTGTTTGTCTACATATTTATTTTATAAGTAACTATTTAAAATTGTATTTTATAATCCATCAATTTCCATGAACCCATACTGAAATGAAGCAAAAATTCTGTAAGGAATGGGATATTTGCATAGTCCCAAAGAATTTCTTGCATAAAAGTTATTAACTGTAGTGAGGAAAAAAAGTAACTTTACAGTGGAGAAAACTGGCCACTTGCATCAAGTGGTCAAAGTGAACATTACCAAAAATGGGTATAAAAGGTAGAATAATGCTCATTTCCTAAGATGTTCACATCCTACTTCCAAGAACCTATAAATTATGTCATCTTACATGACAAAAGGGATTTGTAGATGTGATTAAATGAAGGATCTTGGGAGGAGGAGCCTATCCTGGATTATCAGGGTTGGCTCAATGTAATCACAAGCATCCTTGTAGAAAGGGAGGCAGAAGGAGTCAGAGAAGGAGATATAATGAAAATAGACTTTAGAGTGATATGATTGTTGGTTTTGAAGACAGAAGGGGACCATAAGTCAAGGACTGCAGGAAGCTAAATAAAGGAAAGAGGTTCTGCCCTAGAGCCTCCAGAAGGAATGCTGCTGTGCTGATACCTTGATTGGAGCCCAGTGAAGTCATTTCAGGCTTCTGATCTCCAGAAGTGTAAGATGATAAGTTTGTGTCCACTAAGTTTGTTCAAATAAAGACAATGGGATAAATCAAAATCTTGTGCCATTTGATAGAATGCAATGAAAGGACTTTGGCATTACTTCCATAATATTTCTGACAAAGGCAAATAATCTAAATTTAGTTAGGAGGACACATTAGACAAATACAAATGGAGGGATTTTTTACAAAATAATTAGTCTATAAATTTCATAAGTTTCGAGGTCATGAAAGTCAAAAAAAGGTCAAGAAACTTTTCTATATGGAAGGAGACTAAAGAGACATGACAACTAAATGCAACCCATGATACTGGACAGGATTCTCTTTCTATAAAGGATGTATTTGGACAACTGGTGAAACTTGAATGAGATGCAAAGATTAGATGACAATAATGCATGAATTACAATTATGTAGGAAAATGCCACTGTAGAAAACACACGAAAGTAGTCATGAGTGACAGCATACTACATCAGCAACTTATTCTCAAATGGCTTAGAAAAAAGTTCATTAGACTGTACTTGCAAATTCTCTGTAAGTTTTATATTGATACTATTTTAAATTTTTAAAAAACTAGAAGGGAAACGTATATGCATAAATTATATTTAAGTCTTCAGAACCCTGTGAATAAGGAAACTGACTTTCAAGTGTGAATCGATTTTTCACTGCAGTAGAAAATTCTATTACATTATTTTGGGTCATTTTAAACTGTCCAGTTTTTCCTCTCAAAAATTTCAAATGTTTCTGTCTTCAAAGCTGAGTTTAAATCTAGTTCCTGATTCTATTTTCATTGAGTTTTTCAAAGCAGGCACATGGAAATCTTTGATCTCTTTGGGTTTAGGTCATCCAAATTCAGTTCTCCAGTGGTGGTGGAGAAAGGCTAAGCGGATGAGAGATGGACAATAAGGGAAGATATTCTTTTTCTTCAGTTTAACTCTGACTCTGTCCTTCACAGCTTTCTTTCTACCTTCCATTTTATATCATTCTCTCCAAATGAAAACCCCACTTGTGGGATAAGAACCAAAATATCTGGGGAATGTAAAGAGTACTGTGGGAGAATGAGAGATCATATTTCCCTCTCCTCAACCTAAGAAAGTACAATAACATGGTCCTTCTATCATTCCAGACTTTTTCACATATTGCAAAAAGTAATTCACATTATGAAATTTCCACTTAAATACTTAGACAGCCAGTGTTTCCACAGTATTTTTTTAATGCATTCTATAAGACTGTGGTTTTAATTTAATAACTTTCCATTTTTGTCAACAGTTCATCAAAATGCTGACAGCTCAAACAAGCAGCATATGCTCTTCATTCATGCTTGTCTCCAATAACTACTCAAGCAAACAATTATTAGTTACTAATTTGCCACTTGTCAGAAGTTATTTATTATTCATGTATTTAACTCCCAAATCCCTAGTCTGGGGCGTACACTGAGATACAGTAGCTTCTTTTAAGCATTCTTTGGATTCATGAAATTCAATGCCTACATTTTCCCCCTTCTTCTTTTTTAGTCCTTTACCTTTGTCTAACATGTTACTAGCTTCTTCTGTTGCATGCTATTGCATCTCTGCTTGTTGCATTTCTGCTCAACTGCAAAACTCTTTGCATCCTCAAACTTTTCTTAAGGTGTTTTTTCAGTTATGATAACGTCGTCAAAATATTTCCCTAATATCTTAAGCCTTAAAATCTTCTATAATGGGTTAATTCTTCTTTTCCAATTCATATGAAAAGAGGGTTAAGTCTTTCCCTGATTTCCACTGTCTTTTGGCTGTTTGTATGCCACTTCTCCTTATGCTACATGCTCCTTATACTTATGAGCCTGGCTTTTTAGGTCACATGTAGATCTCAGTACCAGAGTTATATGATTTAAGCTGTATCGAGGCCTGGGACTATGAAACAAATCAAGATAACTCTGGGTATGCCCAAATTACATTGCTGTGAACCACTGCTACCTTGATTACTGGATTTCATTTTCCCTTTGTAAAATGTTTCCCAGTTAGTTATTCATATATGCTTACCACTCACCTGGCCTAATACAGTTACCATGTATTTTATATTTTAATATAGTAACCATGTATTTTACTATGTATTATATATGTTTTTCCTTCTCTAGCTCTTCCCAAGTGATATATACTACCCTTGGAGCTGCCTAAAGTTTCTACCTAAGAGGTTTCTAGGAGAAAAATCCTAGGGACCAAGAGACAGTTACAAAGCACTTCATAGCTGGGCTCGGTGGCTCAGCCTGTAATCCCGCACTTTGGGAGGCTGAGGTGAGTAGGTTGCCTGAGCCCGCAGGTTCGAGACCTCCCTGGGCAACTTGGCAAGACCTCATCTCTACAATAAATTTAAAAAATCAGCCAGGCATGGTAGCACGTGCCTGTAATTCCAGCTACTCGGAAGGCTGAGGCAGAAGGATCACCGGAGCCCAGCAGGTCAAGGCTGCAGTGGCCGGGAGCGGCCACTGCACTACAGTCTGGGTGACAGAGTGAGACTCCAACTCAAAAACAAACAAACAAAAAAAGGCACTTCATTACATCTGTAGGCTACTGAATCCCAACACTGCCCTACCTTTAATGATTATTTTTGCTAAGGTTTAGATTTTTCTCTCCCACTTCTGACATTATTATCCTTTAACTTCAACATCTGTCCTGATTTGCTAAATATTATGAACTCATATCTTTACCACCAAAACTCTACTCAACTTCTATCCATCAGTACTGCCTAATTATAAAAGCTGCCTTCTAGTAGAATTTCTTCGTTGCTAAAATCTCAAATTCTGAATTTCATCTTATTGCCCCTTCTCTTCAACTTTCTCTATTCTATCCATATTCTATGCTCCACAAAAGACTGTATGCTCAGGTAGAACATTTAATTACAGATGAAGAGGTCCCAAGTTCATAACTAAATTATTTCTCCTTTGCCTAAATTCTTACATTAGACTGAGAGCTTCAAGGACAGAAACTATACATTTTATATTCATCTTTTAATCCACTCTCTGTCCTTTAAAAAATAGTTATCACATACTCCTGACTTACATATTGGACATTATTGACAGGCTTATTAGATATCTTTCATAAAAACACTGAACAACCAGTAGAATTGGCACAGGAAGAGGTAAAGGAGGGACAACAAACAGATTCTATCCGCAAAAATGTTCATTCTTTCCCCTTCCTCCATGAGATTTATTTACATTATTAAGTACAGTCTAAAGCAAGAATACCTGAATATCTTATGTATAAATGATTTCATGATCAGTGTTAATCAAAGAAAAAATTCAGAGGAGAGAAAAGTATTCGTTGATGGAAACAAAATGAGGTAAGTCCACAGGAGAAAAAGACAAAACAGTGTCAAAAAATTGAAGGCAGAATTGTGTAGGTTTTTTTTGTAACCATACCAATATATTACAAGGCTGAAACAATTTGAGCAAGAAAGCAAAACAATTTTGGATCAGAACCCAATGTATATGATAGATGCCCATGAATTTATGCTGATATAAATAAATGATTGAATAAATTAATACATGGGAAAGAATAAATAAATCTTCTACATAGAATAACTCCTAGTAATTTATGTTGCTACTCCACCTTCAATAGCAAAGGTATAGAAAAATTCCTCACTCCATGAATGCAGACGGAGCATGGTGACTTCCTTCCAAAGAGTACAGGTTGGGGGGGATTATTTAACTTTATAGTAGGAAAACCTTTTCTTTTTTTTCTTTTTTTTTTTTTGAGTTGGAGTCTCACACTGTCGCCCAGTCTGGAGTGCAGTGGCCGCTCCCAGCCACTGCAGCCTCGACCTGCTGGGCTCCGGCGAGCCTTCTGCCTCAGCCTTCCAAGTAGCTGGAACTACAGGTGCGCGCTACCATGCCCGGCTCATTTTTGATTTATTGTAGAGATGAGGTCTCGCCAAGTTGCCCAGGTGGGTCTCGAACCCACGGACTCTGGCAATCCACTCACCTCAGCCTCCCAAAGGCACGAGATTACAGGCTGAGTAAAAAATTTACCTCAACCAGGTGATCAAGATCCATATTAACAGTGAGAAGTCACTTTGGGAGGCTGAGACAGGAGGACTGCTTGAGACCAGAAGTCTGAAACCAGCCTGAGCATCATAGCAAGGACCTGTCTCTATTAAAAAAAAAAAAAAAGCCAGTCGTGGTGGTGCATGCCTATAGTTCTAGCTACTTGGGAGGCTGAGGTAGGAGGATCTACTGAACATAAGAGTTTGAGACCACTGTATTCCAGCTAGGGTAACAGAGCAATACGCTATCTCAAAAACAAACAAAAATAAACAGAAACAAACAAACAAAAAACCACAGTGGCAAGTCATGTTAATAGCATGTACCTTTATATGATGTGATGAAACTGGCAATTTACTTCTGTAGTTGCCTCCCCAAATTCCATAATCTAAGTATATCATGAGAAAAACATCATACAAATTCCAATAGGGGCATCCTACAAAATATCCTACTAGTTCTCAAAACAGTCAAGGTCATCAAAAACAAGTAAAGTCTGAGAAACTATCATAGCCAAGAGGAGCCTAAAAAGACACAATAACTACATTGTCCCTTGACAATTTGCAGTTCTTCTTATCAAGAGGAGAAGACTTTTCTTCCAACTCTTGTATATGGGCTTGGTTAGTGAAATAACTAGAAGTTTGAAAAGTGCTTATACATTAAGGCATGGCTTCTTTGCTGCTCTTGGAACAATGCTGCCATATGAACAAGCCCAAGTTATACAACTGAAGTGATAACATGGAAGAAAATTGAGGCACCATCATCAACCCACCAACTAGATATGTAAAGTCTTCCAATCCCAATTAACCTGCCAGTTGATTCCAGCTGCATGGGTAAACCTAGGAAAAACAGCACAAGAACCAACCAACTACTGTCAGCCCAAACTACCATTGCATTAAGTAGTGAACTAAATTGTTTCAAGACACTAAAAGTTGGGGTGATGTTTTATCATACAGCAAAAGCTAACCCCCATGAGTCACATTTCCAACTTTGTTTTCCAGAATTACTTTAAGTTCCATCCAAATTGCTTGATTTTTTATACCCTAGAAATGCTTTGCGCTTTTATGGATATTTTTGCCCACGGAATTTTCCTCCACCTGAAGTGCCCTTTGTCCAAAATCTCTGCTTAAGGAAATGTTACTCATCTTCCTCTTCTACAGAATATTTCATATGTGAAGAGCAGGAGTAAACTTGGTTTGCCAGATTTCCTCTTAGAAAGAACATCATGTTCTTAATAAATGCCTTGGTGTGAAGGGTGAGATCCTGAAGGGCATTGTATTGATTAGGATATAGACTCAATGGCAGAAGCAGAAACCAAAAACATAAATAGATTAAACAGAATAGAAGTTTACTTCCGTTTCATGCAATGGTCAGGGCATAGTTAACCAAAAACAGGCACAAGGACCCCATAGTGTCAGTCCATCTTGTTGCTCCACTATTCCTGTTACCTCTACCTGCATGGTTCAAGATGATTCATTACCACCATATCCACATGCCTGCCAGAAGGAAGAGGGAAAGGTGAAAAGGAAAGAGGCTCAATACTTTAGGAAAAAAGTCAGATGCTATACACTTCAGTTCTGCTTACATCTCATAGGCCACAGTATCATCAGATAATTATATCTGGCTGCACAGAAGGCTAGGAAATGTAATTGTTATCTTTGCACTCAAATACCCTACTATTACATAGAAAAAGAAAATAATATCTATGGGGATTAATCTAGTCACCACCCCAAGCAAGCTCAAGTATAACAGCCTGCCAAAAAGTAAAAGACAAAAAGATGAATTGGTTTTGTTCCCAGCAGGAGAGAGAGAGAGAGAGAGACAGAGAGAGAGAGAGAGAGAGAGAGAGAGAGAGAGAGAGAGAGAGAGAAGGAAAGACGAGGAAGAAGATAAGAAAATGGTGGAAAGTTATGATTCTGCTCTGAAATCTTTAACTCATAAATTTATTCTGAATTCTTGGAATGAAAAGCCTCCTGGTAACCAATGAAGAAACTCAATTATTCAAAGTAAATAAAGTAATATATACCTGGATACAAGAATTAGAGGAAGAGATAGGCATGATAGTATGAAACCTTGAAAACCTGCAGAAGGTTATGAAAAGCTTTGAGTGTAACTGGATTTGGAATTGGGCATTAAGAAAATCTTAGGGATTGGCAGGATCAATAAGGGTACCTGATTTCAAACCAGGAAAAGTGGGGACCAAAAGAAGGCCCCAACTTTACCTATATGATGTCCACTTGGGTACTTAATCCTGAATTGTACTCCACACCTTAAAATAAAATATTATATAAATATGAAAATTTTACATTGATTTCAAGAGATAGGAAATATGAGGCCCTAGTTGACATCTGAATACTGCCAGTTTCTTTTAAAATTCACTACATTTTAAAAAAACAAGGACACTAAAAGCAGAATTAAGTATAGATGAAAAAAGCATGGTTTCTTTAAAAATAATCAGTGTAGAGTTCCTAATCTTCCTACTTATAGAAAACATGAAGTTAGAAATTTGAGAGCGTCTTAGTAAGGCTTAACATAGTGTTAGTTTTAGCTCCTGGAAATAGACACAAAGTATGAATCACTCTCCTAACTAAAATGTAGGCTAAATGTAACCATCACAGATTTTAAGAATGCCACCTAAATTTCTTCTCAACCACATTTTGTGTACCAACACTGAAGCATCAGTAAAGGAAACAGAATAAACTGGTCAATTTCCAGCCTTATGAAAAGAGGCCAAATGTTAGTGGAAACTATACAGCAGATGGACAACAGCGTACTTCTGACAGATTGTGACATGCATGATTACAAAATAATTCAATGCTGAATAGGCCTAATTACCAGCAGAAGCTCTCACGAAGAAAGTTTATTCAGAACCAAACAAAGAGAAACTAAGAGTCGTCAGGAAAACTTACATAGGCCTTGATGTTTCATTATTCACAGAAAATGATCTTCCAGATGTCAGCCAGGTACAACACAGGCAGCCCTCTTCGAAGAAACTGCTTGTTGAACAATTAGTCTAGTACTTCCTATGAAAGCTGCAGAAGAACAGAAGTTGAGAATATCTGACCAATCAGGAAATGCTGAAAATCACTGTCCTATGAAAACTATTGGTGGGTGTTTCAGGTTTCTGCTTAGGTATTCAGGTAACATCTATGTTACCAATTACTGACGTGTAGAATTCAGGTCATTTCTACGGCTATTTTACTTTTTAGCAACATAATAAACTTGGGAGTATCTATTACACTGACAGTGTACCTTTTCTGCACATACCATGGCTTGCAAGTGTTTGTGTCAGTTTTATTTTAAAATATGTTGAAAGCAATATGCAACCACTTTTTTCATCTTCCAACATATAATATTTATAAATTCATAATATTTAGTCTCTTCATCGCCTATGAGGACTTAACATCTCTGAATTGTGCCCTATCACCACTTCTGGTCTTGTTTCTGTCACTGGAAAGGACACAGATAGATACTCCATATCTGGCCCTCTTGGGATCTAGTTCATCTCTACAGTCTCAGCTGTGCTGCTTGTTTTCTAAAAAGACCAGTAATTTCCAGGTACATGTTTCTTCCAATCTCCAGTTCCTATGGCACAATGTTGTAAACAGGAATGCTAGGCCTGGTTATCCATTCTATATCTCTCAAATTCAAAATCTATCACCAAGGAGAGAAAAAAGATAATGAGTCATAACATGCATATATATTTTGTGTAAACTTTCACTAACTACAGAAAACCAAATACCACTTAATATAGATGTATGTGTCATATATTTCTTTAGCATAATATTTTAAAATTATTGTTTGTTGCTCCCTTCTGTACCTTCTTGTACCTATTATCCTTGCCCCACCATAAAGGCAGCTTTGATAATTTTCTATACTCACAGGGAGAACATGCATACAGGCAAAAACAAAGAAGTAAATAAAAAATTTTAATGGATTTTTATAAAGTCATATGAGACAATAACGTTGATATCCACAGCTTTTAATTTTTAAGAGCCAAGAATTATGGAGAAAAATGGGATTTGGAAATTCTAAAACTTTTCATTTGAAAACTAAGAGAAGAGCTTAGACTACCTAGATCAGGAGTCCCCAACCCCTGGGCCATGAGGTACTTGTCCATGAACCTATTAGGAAATGGGCCACACAGCAGGAGGTGAGCGGCAGGCAAGCAAGTGAAGCGTCATCTGTATTTACAGCCACTCCCCATTACTTGCATTACTGCCTGAACTCCATTTTCTGTCAGAACAGCGGCGGCATTAGATTCTCACAGGAGCATGAACCCTATTGTGAACTGTACACATGAGAGATCTAGGTTGTATGCTTCTTATGCGATTCTAATGCCTGATGATCTGAGGTGGAGCTGAGGCAGTGATGCTAGTGCTGGGGAGCAGCTGCAAATACAGATTAACATTAACAGTGAGGTTTGACTACCTGGAGACCATAGTAAATCAATTGCTTGCAGACTCATATCCAAACCCTATCATGAGTGGCAAGTGACTTGATATGTTTCAATTGTACAGCTGCATCTGGTGACAAAATTATTGTATAATTATTTATAGTTATTATTATATATTACATTATATTTCTTTCTATAAATATATACTTATATATATTTACATTATTGTTTATATAAATATTTATTATATACAAATATATTACATACAATTAATTATAGATTTCATTATATATTACAATGTAATAATAATAGAAAGTGCACAATAAATGTAATATATTGTGAAATCATTCCGAAACCACTCCCCATATATTGGTCCATGGAAAAATTGTCTTCCAGAAAACTGGTCCCTTATGCCAAAAAGGTTGAGCACTGCTGACCTAGACCAACATTTATATCATAAACTAGAGCTTAGGGAGAATGCTGATAACAAGAGAGCAGTTTTTTCAACCAAAAAGAGGTGAAATTTTTGGCAAGTGCTAGTAGGTACCCGAGAAGGGACCTACTATATGTGACTCCCTTCTTGGAGTCAAAATCCTAGGGCAAAAGCAGAGAAAGGAATAAAAACTCCAGGTGTGGACCCCAGAGAAGTAGAGAATACTTTCTGATTTTTCAGGGTTTAGTCCAGAAAGATTTTATGTTCTGGTTAGTTAGTGCCAGGAAAAAAGAAAAATACTCCGAAACATAATGGCTTAAAATAACAGAAATAATTTTTATTATTCCTCATAGTTTCTGTGGATCAGAATTTTGGGAAAGTCTGGGAATAAATAGTCCTGACTTGTGGGTCTATCACGCCTTTACAGATGACTAGAGCTGTAAAACAGGGAATGGAGGTGCCCATACATCCCTTCAAAAGAGGAAGACTAATCTCTATACCCTTGGGTGCCAGCTGGCCTTAGTGACTCACTTCTAATGAACAGAATAAAGTGGATGTAGCAATGTGAACTTCTGAAACTGGATCATAAAAGGCACTGCAACTTCCTCCCTGCTCTCATTCTCGGTTACTTGCTCTCTAAGGAAAGCCAGCTGCCATACTGTGAAGATATTCAAGCAGCCCTACAAAAAGGCCCATATGGTAAGGAATTGAGGTCTTCAGCAAATAGTCAGGGATGACGCCTCTTGCCAACAGCCTTGAATGAACCATCTTGGAATTGGATGGTCCAGTCTCAACAAAGTCTTAAGATGACTGCAACCTCAGCTGACATCTTGACTGCAACATCATGAAAGTCCCTAACTAAATCACACAGATAAGTTACTTCTGAATTTCTAATCCACAGAAACTATGAGGTAATAAATTATTTCCTTGTTAAGCTGCTACATTTGAAAAAATTTGTAATATAGCAATAGGTAATGAATATGGAGAAAAGATTAGAGTAACTACAGGCTCTCCAGTCATTCCTCTCTTTTCATACAGCCTCTGGCATCTCTGTGTGGTTTTTCTGCATGGACTAATTGGGCTTTCTCCCAGTGTAGCAGCTGAAATGTTTACATGATGGCTGATAGGCCTTTTATGACCTATTTTCCGAAGTCACATAGCACCACTTCCTGCATAATTAATTGGTTAAAGCAGCCACAAAGGCTGTCCAGTTTCAAAAGGAAGAGGTCATATACCACCACCTCTCAATGTTGAAGTCACATTGTATGAAAATCTTGTTAGAAGGGAAGTATTGTTGTAGCCATCTTTGAAAAATACTATCTCCCACACTGCAAGCCCTTTAGGGAAGTTCCAAATGGAACAGGGTATCTAAATATAGATTAGCAGAGTTATAAACTTAGGAGCCATCAGTATATAGAGGATAGCTGAAGCCACTGGAGTAGATGTCATCCCTTAGGAAAAGAGGACGGAATGAGAAAGAGACATAGGACTAAGAGGTCACTGTGAAGAACTCTGAAATTTAAAAACTAAGCCAGCAAAGAAGGGTTTAGAGAAGTAAGAGGAATTCCAGAGTAATACCTCACAAAGTTAAGAAGAGTTCTTTGTTTTGTTTTGCTTTTTGTGTCAGTCTTACTCTGTCACCCAGGCTGGAGTGCAGTGGCATGCTCACAGACACCACAGTCTCGACCTGAGGGGCTCAGGCAATCCTTCCACTTCAGCCTTCCAAGTAGCTGGAACTACAGGCACACGCTACCATGCCCAGCTAATTTTTTGATTTGTTATAGAGATGAGGTCTTGCCATGTTGCCTAGGCTGGTCTCAAACCCGTGGGCTCAGGCAATCCTCTCACCTCCACCTCCCAAGGTGCTGGGATTACAGGCATGAGCCACCACGCCCAGCTAAAGAAGGGTTTTCAAAGAAGAAAGAGGTGGTCACTTTAGGAACAAATGCTGACAAGTAAAATGATTATAGAAAATAGTTCATTGTGTTTAGCAATGTGGAGGTCATTAATAATCTTCATGACATGTTTGAGCAGAAGCCAGATTACAGTGGCTGAAAACATAGAATAGGGAATAATAATAGTTCTATGGGGAGATGAGACCAATAGCCCGCGCACACACAAAAGGGTATTAGCCTTGAATAAGAGAAGGAACAACTCTAGGATTGGAGAGAAGAGATTAGGAAGAGAACAGGTGAGCACATAGGTATGGGGGCAGGTTATTGAGGGAGGTTAGTCTTAAAAGTCTCTGTACCCGTGGGTTCGAGACCCGCTTGGGCAGCGAGACCTCATCTCTACAATAAATCAAAAAACCAGCCGGGCGTGGTAGCGCATG